>NW_015670253.1:0-5390 GCF_001515625.1 Sinocyclocheilus rhinocerous
ACTCTCACGCCTCACCGCACCAGAGAGGAGGGGCCAAGTCCCGACCGACCCCGCTTCGGAGTCCAAGCCCCTACCCAACCCCTTTCCCCCACCGCGACCCGGGCACAACCCACCAGGAGGACAGCCAGGACTGTCCCCCGGGCGAGACTACATCCGGCACTCCCTAAAGAAGGGAGGCTTTGCGGACCAGCCAGCTTTACCCATCCATCTCGGAGGTTTTCAGGTCAGAGACCTCCCATCCCGCGAGAGGCTCCCCTTTTTGGTATCCACACCACCCGGACCAGCCCGGAGGCCGCCCCAGATGGCAGGTGTGTGGGGCGATTTCAGGCTGCGAGACCATCCTCCCGCGGGGGGCCCCCCGAGTTATATGGGATCGCTAACTGACCCGCTCAGCTCGTGTCCTAACGGACCTCCAAAAACCGGTTCACCCGGTAATTGGCTTCGTAAAGGAGGCTGTAACAGGCTCGAGGCAACCGAGGGACTGGAGGGCCGCCTTTGTACCCAGACCCGCAGTCCCAAGGCCACTCTCGTATGCCGGGTCCCAACCGACAAACCTGCCCACCACCTCCCATACGTATCAGAGACAAGGTTTTCCCGGCCAGACATGCCGGCCATTGGTTTCGCGGAGGGAGCTGTAGCGGGTTTTTCTGTGTAGCCATAGGGGCTGGAGGGTCGCTCTTGTACTCAGGCCCGCAGCCCCAAAGCCACTATCTTATACCGGATCCGGACCGGTTGGCCCGCCCATCACTGACCTCCACATGACAGAGACAAGTTTCCCAGACGCCAGTTGCGTCACCAGCTGTTGGTTTCACGGAGGAGCTGTAGCAGGTTAGGGTATGTCCGTAGGGGCTGGAGGGCCGCTTGTACCCAGACCCGCAGACCCAAGCCACACCTGTGCGCTGTGTTCTGACCAGCTACCCGCCCATCACTCACTTCCGTATGACAGAGACGTTGCCCTCGGGACCTGCCTTCCTTAGCAGTTTCCTGCTCTCTCGGCAACCAGGCGCGGCAAGCCACCCTTTGGAAGGACTTCTTCCCCCTGCCAGGACCAAGGAGCCGTTGCCTTCCAGCCTGTGACCCGCCATTTGGGTGCTACTACTCATGATTTTCACTGCCGCCGAAGCGGTCCTCTCAACGTCGGCGCCGCCTCGCCCGTCTTCGGTGACCACCCTGCCCGGGGCCGGCGGGTCGGTTGAAGTCCCGCAGCACATCCAGCGAGTATAAGAGGGCTCTTCTACTCAGGAGCGCCGCGAAGTTCTTCCGCCGGGTCTCGCCGACACCCATGACAGTCAGTACCTCCCCGTTACCCGGAAACCAGAGGCCCCGAGCCCCCAATGGGAACCCAAAGACCCGGACCTCAGGGACATGAAGCTCCCTGGCTATCGTACTCTTATGGGGCCCGTAATAGCCAGTCTTTTCCGCCGCAGCTCTCGCCAAAGAGTCTGGGGCATACTCAAACCGGACAGTTACATCAATCACCAAAGCCAAAGAGCCCCGGATGAGCACCAGGTCAAGTCGCCGCAGTTCCCCCGAGGGGGTCCTGAACGCCCATTCCTGGCGGACCTCCCACCCAAGACCCTCAGCCTCAGTGGCGAGGAGAGCGCACAGCTTGTTATGACGGACAATCCTCGACCTGTGGGTGGCCGGGCATTGCCCCAAAATGTGCGAGCACGATTCCAATCTTTGTGGACAACGCCTACAAGAGGCACCCACCATGCCTCTGCCCCTGAGCCAAAACTCACGTGTAGGGTACACATTCGCCCTCAGCTGGAGGCCTGCGATGTAGTGCCTTTCTTTGAAACCCTTGGGTTTTGCCAACCAACTGTTACTTGCTTTCGAGTTGTGGAATGAGAGTATTCCTACACCTTGGGTTAAGAGCCCTGCCCACTTCAGAAATTCATCGTGCCTCCAATCGAATGGAGTTGGGCATATTGGCATAATGGGGTCATTGGCTTCTCCTCTCTCTGCACTCCGCCCTTCGTTCCCTAGTTGAGGCAGGTGTTCGATTTTGCCGCCGGCCCTTAGCCACAATTCCCTGAACTTGGAATTAGCCAGTTCGCTGTCGAGGAGCGAACGAGTGACGCCATCGGTAGAGTTGGATAAGCGGAAAATCCGTCTAGCTTGGATCGACGGGACCAAACGAGCCAGTTTGCAGATCCCCAATCCACCGTCTCGGTTCCTTGCATACAGCAGCCCGTCACAGGTCGAGGGTGGAAGGTGCAGCCACGCCCTCACCCTTTCCCTGATCGTCCTATCGAGGAGTTGGAGTGTACCGCTGTTTACACAGCAGTGGTCCGCCCGGTACAAAAGTCTGGGAATGGCGAACTTGTTCAGAATCACCACCTTCTGAGACGGTTTGAGCAAAGCCCCGTTTATATTTTTGCACCAGCGCAGCAGATCTTCGAACAGGGTCGGCTTCACTATTCCTTTCCAGGGGCTCACCCTAACCCCCAAATAGCCCACGGTCTCTGCGGCTTGGACCATGTTTAAGGGACTGCCCCCCAGAACCCATGGGGGACAGTTGTTCACCGTGAACGAATCCCTTGTGGGGGAGAGTAGGAACCCCTTAGTCTTGCTCGGCTTAACCCTCAGACCCGTCTTTTTGCAAAACGCCTCTAGGATACCCAAATTATGGGCCATCCCTTGCCACGAGTCGCTCACCAGAACGAGATCGTCGGCAAAGGCCAACGTTGTGACCCTTGTGTCCGACACACTCAAACCCTTTCCAAGTCGTTCGAGGCCATGGATGAGGGGATCCATGGCTAGGTTGAAAAGCAGTGGAGACATAGGATCACCTTGCTTGACACCTACTCTCATGTTGATCTCGGGAGTCAGCCGATCCCCGATCTCCACACGAGTCACACAGTTCTGGTATGAGCCCCGGATTAGCTCCACCACGTGCGGGTCCACTTCCATCTCCCGCAGAACACACAGGAAGTGCTCATGGGAAACTGAGTCAAATGCCCTTGCAAAGTCCACAAATACCACTGCGAATGGGCTGCGCTCTTCTTTGCAGTGCTCAAACAGGCTTCGCAGAACCTCGAGGTTTTCTGAGCACCCGGGGCTGGTCCGAAACCCCCTCTGTCTAGGGTGAAGAGGACAAGTATCCACCAACCTCTTTGTTAGCACCCTGGAGAAGAGTCTTAAGACCGTCGAACCGATGGTGATCGGTCTCCAATTACCAATCTCCATTAACGCACCCTGGTCTGAGGTCTTGGGGATTAGCACTGTGCGACCTTGCTTGAAGCATTTTGGGATGACTCCAGTGATCCACCACACGTTGAACATGTGTGCGATTTCCTCGCACTCGGGATCCCATGCAAGAATATCCTGCTTCCTGATCCTGTCGGGCCCGGGCGCGGATGCGTTCGCTGCCTGCTTGAGACATCTTTCCACCTCGTCGGCCGAGATCGGTCCAGCCATGTGCCCATTGCTTGCCAGGCCAAAGGGCACAAAGGGTCCCAGGCCCTCGAAGGCCGTTACTCTCTCCCAAACTCCGCGGAATTCGTCATATATTTCCTTGATTGTTAGCGGGCAGTCGGAAGCGCACGTACCATCGAGGAGCTCGGCGGCGAGTCGGACCTGGTCCCTTTGATATTTCAGCTGGCAGGCGTGGTAGGCAAGCCGCCTTGCTTTCCCAGTGGTCTGCCAGCGAGACCCAACCGTTTCCCCCTGATTGCGGTTGGCCCTCGGGGCTGGTAGTTGTTGACCTGCGACCTCTCGCAGCTTTTGAAGCGTCTGTGATGCCAGACTTTCGACCAAGGCAGGAACTTCGCCATCGCCTTCCAACCAGGCAGAGAGTACTCGGACATAGCCCTCCTCACCATCCTCTGCCCCCCCCACCATTTTTCTGGCCACCTCCCTTAGTCCAGCCAGGAGGCCACCTTCTGGCAGGATAAGCGTTCGTAGAGCAACTGGCGAATTCGCTTCATCGAGCATCGGGCTGTCTGTTTCCTCAGAGAGTCTGGGGCGTTTGGGGGCACCATCAACGCCCTCCCTTAAGGTCCGCGCGACTTCTACCTCCACCTCCGCCTGTGTTGACACAGAACTTCCCTCAGAGACCGCGGGGACTGATCGCGATCTCTTCCTGTTCCGGAGGTCAGGGTGGACGTGCCGTTCGTGCGTACTTCGTGCTCTGTTGGAGATGAAACCACGGCCACACCCCTCGCAGACAAAAGCGCCTGAGCGTTGCCTGCGTCCGATACCGCCGTTACAGTGTGGGGCGTGACAAGCGATGGTCCGCCACGCAGCAGAGACCTTTCCACACAAGCGACAACTGTATCTAACGAGCACCCCTCCATGGCGAGTCGCAAAGTGATTCGCAACCCACATCAAGGTGCCCGCCGATACGCCACATAGAGCACACGCATAGTCCCCGAGTGGCAGCGGCACTACCACGCCAGGGTCCTCGTGCAGCTCATCCGGAGTGGGGTTGACCACGGTGGGACCTCCCCCGAGGGAAACGTCGGGTTGACCCGAACTCGGGGCTTCTTCGGCAGAGCCTCTTGCACCGAAGGGCTCGGTATTGCTACACATAACACCCGGAGGCCTTTCCGCACCCGCGGACCCCTCTCGCAGGCGCGTCAAAACCACCGAGCATTCTCGGAGTCTAGGGACAGGCAAAGGTCCAAAACCGGAGGGTTGGCCACCGTCCGACCTGCAGTCCTCGGCCACAGGACCACAGGGGGGCCTTACTATACTAGAAGACGCTCGACCCCAAGCTCTCCTAGGGCGACTTATTATCCTGGGCGACCCGCCAGCCAGTATGATTTTCCCGTTTTTGTCTCTGTTCATCGTTGCAAGGTTGAGGCTTAACCCCCTCCGGGGTGTTTCGGATCCCATTGCTGGCAGGTCACCTGTCGCATGAAAAGGAGGCCCACGCAAGTGCTCATACCAACCCCTGTCAGATGGTAGTCACTATTTTCATATTTGTTCCGCTCGATCAGTTCAGCGGAGGGTGAGAGGGCTGCGGAGCTGGTCCGCAGTTTGCTTCAGGCCAGTAAACGAGTCCAGACAGAGCCACAGGACCGGACATCCTACCCTTCGGGAGAGAGAAGCAGGACCAGACCAGCCGAGTCCCACCGCTACTTACCTCAAGATCTAGCCTGCCACCCCAGCCGGGAGCAATCCGACCAGTACCCGCAGCTCCGTAAGTCAAGTCCACCTTTCCCTGGTTGCCGGTATCCGTTTTTGAGCTTAAGATGGTAGGTTGGCAAGACCTAAGAACAGCCCATATCCTGATGTCCTGAACCGACTCGCAAACACCCTGCTCACACGACCACCTATCAGAGGCAATCCGTACCTTCCAACCATCAGTCACCCAGCACCCCTCCAGCTCGTGCTGCGACCCGTGGTGACTTGCGCTGGCCCCACTATCTCCGGAGGGAACC
>NW_015670254.1:0-470 GCF_001515625.1 Sinocyclocheilus rhinocerous
CTACATTATGTGAGCTAAGACTAACATCAGCGGTTCTTGGCTAAAGGAGGTTCTCCTGCAGGCCAAACATTTACAATGTTTCACACTGGCCTGGAGAGTTTCTGCACCATCCTACTGAAAGAGGTCACAGCACAGGCCCACAGAAGTGCTCAGGTTTAGCAGCACTCCAGAAACACTTCATTTCAGCCAGGAAACCCACACACACTCTTAAGATCAGTGTGAGGTGAAGGTAGACTCTGTAAATGGTTTAGACACAGAACAAACTCAACAGGCATATTATACAACTTGAGCAGTTGTATAATATACCTTGATAGTACACAAACATATTTCATGTTTATGCTAGTTTTGTGTCAGAACAAAGTATATTGATTTCATATTCCTTTAAATGGGTCATGAACTGAGAAATCAAAATTTTCTTGATCTTTTGTCATATAAGAGGTCATTGTACTATAAAAACATCCTGTAAGTTT
>NW_015670255.1:0-537 GCF_001515625.1 Sinocyclocheilus rhinocerous
TTTTTTTCCTGGTAGTCAGGAGGATATGAGAAGCAGTGTTCTAATTATTTAAAATGTAAAAATTGTTCATGAGTATCATAGTTTAGTGGACAGATTGTTAGCTATTGCATATATTTTTAGCACATATGAAAATAAAAATTATCTATGGCAAAAACAAATCATTATGATCAATGGACACAGTCACGCTGTAGGGTCATTACTACTATGCTATCCAAGAGTTGTGTGTGTGTGTGTGCGCGTGCTTAAGTGTGTGTGTGCGTGCTTAAGTGTGGGTGAGAGCAGCCTGTTCTCATTGTTTATATGTATTAATATATAACGTCTATAAGCACAAAACAAACATTTTTGTACGTTTTGTTTTATCCTGGAACATACAATTTGGACGTGTTACAATGTTAAAAATAGTTAAAAAACGTAATTATTCCAAACTTTTGGCCGACATTGTCCGACCAGTGAACTACAAGGTCTCTATATGATTTGTGACAATGCTACATTTTTACAGCTAAAAAAACTTAAAATATTTACAAATCTTTTATATCA
>NW_015670256.1:0-842 GCF_001515625.1 Sinocyclocheilus rhinocerous
TCATTTTGATTTAGTTTAACTTGATGTATAACTAAAAGTAAAACTTAAATAAAAATGAACTATATAAACATTTAAATTAATAATAACAAAAATTACAAAAAACGAAATTACTAAGACTTTAACTAAAATTAAAATTAAACCAGAAAAATAAAACAAATAAAATCTATAATAGTATATCAATGATACAGTTGCTAAGTGTGTTTTAGGGTTACTTTATTACTCAGTAAAGACATATTTATGGAATCGTTCTCCAAAGTGAAAGTGCATTAATCATTAAACATGAAGCAAATGTATGTTTTTTTTTTATGGTGGTTATAGGATGCAGTGCCAGATTCCAGTGAACTCTTTCTGAGTTTGGATTCTGACCTGTGCAGGGGTCAAATCAACACATTTAGGGCCAGGAGATGATGTTACAGCAATGCATGTCTGAAATGATGAGCCAAATATAATATAGCATTTAATAATAATCTGTGATTGGCTGGAATAAGTGTACTTTGACAGTATCCAGTGGATAACCGACCGTCACACCACACGCTCCTGGAACACAACAGCAGCACATCAGAACAGTTTGTCCTGCAATATGTGATGAATGACATGCATGACGCATACCAATATCAATCATTCTGAAGTGCCAATAATTGATACTCGGAACATATTGTTGAGTTCTAATTATAAGGGATTAGTAGAAGAAATTAGTAGAGGTATAAGAACTCAAATGGACCGGTCTGATAGAGGAGACGCCTTAAAGGGTTAGTTCACCCAAAAATGAATATTAGCCCATAAATGACTCACCCCCGAGTCATCCTAGGTGTACATGACTTTCTTCTTTCAGATGAATCCAG
>NW_015670257.1:0-987 GCF_001515625.1 Sinocyclocheilus rhinocerous
TCATTCTTTTGACCTGGACTAGTAAGCAAGGACATAGTAACCATACATAGCAGTGTTACTTTAGTATTATTTATATACTATTTTAATTTGTATTAATATTTTTTTTAATTAGCTTTTAATTGTATATTTTCAGTTTCAGTTTTAGTTTAATTTTAATAATTGTATGTGCTTTTTGTCAGTTGTATTGTTTAAAAAAAAAATTCAATATAGTTTTACATTTATTTTAATTTCAGATTTTGCTAGTAATTATTTCACTTATTGCAAGGCAACATTTAAAAAAATCATCTAATATTTATATTTAATTTTTATTTCTGCATTATTTCAATTAACAAAATTGTTTTTAACAATTTTAAGGTTCGTTCCTAGTTAATGTTCAATGAAATTTCACAGACAAAATCCAGTCATTAAGTTAGCAATTAAACTTAGTTAGTTACCAAAGCAATGTTTAAAAATTTTAACTTAGTTTTAGTTTTTCATCTAATATTCACATATTATTTCAGGAATATTTCAATTAACAGAAATGTTTTTAATAGTTTCAATGCGCTGTCACATTTACCGTTATTTGGCGAAATTGTGGACAAAACTGTCGGTCCAATAGGAGTTTCACATTAGGGTGAAAAAATTGACAAATTTTGCTCATTTTCAAGTTTTCACACCTTTAGTTTTAGTTAAACATTAACAACATTCTAAAATACCTTGGAAACCGCATAGCGACACCCTGGCAACCACCCACAACAGTCTAACATCGTGACTGCGCAACTTTCAAATGTGCAGTCACTGAAATTCTCACTAGGAAACGTACAAATCTAGGTTATATTTGCAGCTATGTGCAAATCCATATTGTCATTTGCTCTTTTCTTTTAGCCATCCCTCTCTCTCTCTCATGATCAATCCCCACTTTCTTGTATTTGCTGTGTGTATTTGCCCGTCTGGCTGCATCCGTCGTCTCCAAACACCACTGGAATGAGAAAGAGAGAGGGGAGTCTA
>NW_015670258.1:0-498 GCF_001515625.1 Sinocyclocheilus rhinocerous
GTTTGGTCAGTGAGTCTATACACATTTTCATTATATTCTGTACAATAGTTTGAAGAAACGTCCATGCCATTTTGAATGACATACTAAAAAGTCCTGTTGTTCTATAATTATTTTTGTCTAATTGTTCAATATCTAAAAATACTTGCAACAAGATAAATTTACTTGAGAAGCAACGCAGCATAAGATATTAAGACTTGTTTTCAGAAAATGCATCTTTAATTTGAGTGTATTTTTCTTACCGAACTGACAACAAATTTCACTTGTTTTTAAACTTAAAAAATAAAATAAATGCTAGTACAGAAAGAAAAATTGCATTTATATTCAAGACACAATCATTGAAAACAAGTTGTAATATCTAATGCAGAGAGATGGAGAGAGAGAGATGAAAAAGAAGTCTTTTTTTTCAGTAGTTATGTAACTGAAGCTACTTGAATGGGAAAACCAAAATGTCAATGACAAGGTTATGCTTCAATAACATATAAAATCAGCAAAAATATA
>NW_015670259.1:0-572 GCF_001515625.1 Sinocyclocheilus rhinocerous
ACACCAGTTCAGCAAGAATCTGGAGGTATTATTTGCATTTCTTGGATAGCATCTCTGAATGTTGCATCATTTGTTTCAGGTCTGCTCATTTGTTGGAGTAAAGTCTTCTTAGGACACCAATGACGATGACAGAGTTTCATGGGCAGGTTTAAGTTTGAGGTGAGTAAAAATGGCAAAGCCCAACTTGGAAAACAAGGCTCTCAACAGAAAAGAAACTAAAGTAAATGAAAGAAAAGAAAAATAATACTAGAATGGTTGGCTAATGATGCTGGATTTTGGACTAGACCTAGACTAGAATCAGACTAGAGTTGGTTTCTCTGACTATACTGATGATTTATTCATGTCATGAGCTTTTACTGTCTGCTGGTTGACTGGCTGACAGGGTGTAACTATGTTCTCATCCCCTCACATTAAAAGACATGTTAGGTGTGTTTAACTTGAAGCGGCGCTACGCAGACCGATCGGTGTGTGGCATTAAAGTACTGTGAGAGTGATCGGAAAGCATGCAGAGCCGTCTGCTCTCTGTAGCTCTCGCAGAACTGTAATGTCATACACTGATCAGTCTGTGCAGC
>NW_015670260.1:0-592 GCF_001515625.1 Sinocyclocheilus rhinocerous
AGAAACTGGGCGATGGAGCAATGGAGGGCCTGGGCCTTGGAGCAGTGGGTTGTGGTGCAGTTGCGGACTTGGGCGGTGGAGCACTGGTGGGCCTAGTGTGTTGAGCACTGAACAAGGCCATGGTGGAGCAAGAACATGACTTGTGTGCAGCCCAAACACACAAGATGGCAACCCCCATCACAGAGTGTGCAGAAGAAGGTGGTAGGACATCTGGGACTCCCAAGACAAGAAGTGCTGAGACCACTAGACTTGCCATTGCTGGCACGTGGGCCACGGTCGGCTTGGGACTGGCCTCCGTGGCTGGGAGCATGATACCCCCATCATAATTTCCTAGGGAGTCTCTGGTGTGGCAGCCATGACAATTGGAGACTCTGACAAGCCGGACATAATGCGAAGAGGCTCTGGAGTAGCGGCCATATTGGCTGAAGTTTCTGGTTTGGCGGGAATGAAGTGAACAGGCTCTTGCTTGGCAGACATGACGTTAATAGGCTCTGGCATGGTGGATACTGCAGGATTGCGGTACCTCATCTGCATTTCCCACAGTAAATGAGGAACTGCTTAGTAAGTCTTTGGGCCAGAGTCCATGGAACAG
>NW_015670261.1:0-1279 GCF_001515625.1 Sinocyclocheilus rhinocerous
AGTCAATAAACTGCTAAAAATGCTCCAAGTAAAGCATTTAATTTTTTTTTTGTGAACAAATTTTGTACAAGCACTCAGGAGCTTTTAAGTGATTTACTTTAGAGAATAAAAATTTAAATTTAAAAATGTTGTCTCTTACGTCATAATGCTGGTATATTCCAGCCATTAAACGGGAAGCTTTTTCATGTAAAAATGAAGAATTCAATAATGTTTCCTTGTAGAGGCCTTTAATCACATTTACCCAATGCAAGCAACATTCTGTGCATCAAAGAGAATATGCTTCTCAAAGGAACAAATGCTGAATTTTAATTTCTTTTTCATCCTTTTAACTCTGAGACTGAGTCAAACTCAAAGTCAACATTGTAAATGTTTCTACAGTATGTGTATGTGAAAGTATGGACAGCGCAGGAATGTTTTCCTTATATCCAATAAGAGACTTTATATTATACTCACCTTTATATTTTGTACATTATTAAATAAATATATAAAAATGTTAAATAAATATATTTACATACATGATTTATGTATAATTTACATGAATTATATTACCAAATATATAAAATAAATAAATAGCTTAGTTTCAGTAATTTGTCTTCTTTTATAGCAAGCTATAGCAAGATTTCATAGTACAGTATAAGACTCTTTCACCTCACATCACACCTTCCATATTAATATCTAGATCCATCAGTGAGCAAACGAACGACCATTAGATGGCAATATTGTTTATCTCCAATCAGTCTTAGAAGATCTGCTATGAAAAAAATATGTTCTACTAAGCAACTATACAGATCTAATGACTGTTTAAATGCAAATTAAGTGCAATCGACTTTTGCCAGAACTTTAAGAAATTACAAACTGACTATAAGCTTAAAGGCACCCTACAGCTAATGACTAGCCAAATGTGGATGCAGTTATAGACTGGTTCCCATAAAGCAGTAGCTACAGTGTTCAATAGGAAGCAGCACAGTGGCAAAGTCATTGGTTACCAGATCAATTGAAGCTCAGGAGGTAGAATCCTTAAGATCTGTACAGTGAGGGGAGTTAAACCCCATTAAAATGCAGCTGTCATTAAGTACCACTGAGTTACACTATTTATGAGGCAGCACCACGCTTCAGTAATTGTACACCCTGCAGAAACCTCCCTCTGCTAATTCATATAGCATTAAGCCATTTCTGTGCCATTGAGCAATTCAACTATCACCATATGCATCATCTCTACTTGTGGTTGTCTTTCAGGGCATTTGAGGCCACAAAGGAGTTCTAGGGGGTCTATGGGAAT
>NW_015670262.1:0-929 GCF_001515625.1 Sinocyclocheilus rhinocerous
TCCACATCTGCAAGTTCAATTTTATTATGTCACATTGGCTATTGGCATATGGTATTTCGGATGAATTATGGAAAGTTATTTAAATAACTACTTAAATTTTGGTCTGTTTGTCCCAGAAAGCGTTTGTTTGGCTTCAGAAGCTTGATTTGAATGGACCACTTTCACAGTTTTTGTTTGTGAAAAAAAAAAATCTTGAAAAATTATTCTCAACTGCTATGTAATAAAGTTAAAAAATATTTTGTATTCCTAAATAAATAAAATAAAGAAAGAAAGAAAATAATAATTTTACTGAAGATACAAAGAGACAAACCTCTCATTTTATTCTTAAGGACAAAATAAAATGTTCTTAAGAAAATGTTTGAAAACTTTTAAAGTAATTTTCAAGAATTGCACATTTTACGAGCTAGAATTTAGAATTTTGTTAAAATTTCTTAACTTTATTTCTTAAGATTTTCTTCAGTTTAGACCCAAATAAGATACTTGCATTGCTTTGAGCAAAACTTCTCATTTTGTGTTCCACGAAATAAAGTCATATAGGTTTGGACACTTGAGGGTGAGTAAATAAATAAATGGGAATTAAGTTTTTGAGAGCACTATCACTTGAAGAACCAAATGCATCGCTATGCATTCACATCCAGAGCATTGTATTTGCAATGCAGCGTGTTTTAATGGAGTCGTGCTGGATGAATAAATGTGGCTCACAGACAGAGAAGCGCTGTCTCATCTCTCTCATGTGAGTCACTCGTCTCTCCTCTCTCTCTGTTCCCGCGTCTCTGGCTTCCCGGGTCTGTGTCGTCACGTCTGTGTCGTGCCCACGGCCGCTGTTCGGGAACATGTGTCCCCTCTGCCGGGGAGCGGAGGATGAGGAGATGAACATGGATTGGGCCTCCCTGCAGGCCCGCCGCTTTTTATAGATCCCAGCCAGTTAA
>NW_015670263.1:0-764 GCF_001515625.1 Sinocyclocheilus rhinocerous
GCATCCAAAATAAAAGTTTTTGATTACATAATATATGTGTGTACTATGTATATTTATTATGTACATATAAATACACAGACATACAGTATATTTTTTTAAAATATTTCCATGTATATATTTATATCCATATAATTGATATTATATATAACTATTTTTAATATATATAAACAAAACATCATTTTCTTAAATATATACTGTATGTGTGTGTATTTATATATACATAATAAATATACACAGTACACACATATATTATGTAAACAAAAACTTTTATTTTGGATGTGATTAATCGCGATTAATTGTTTGACAGCGCTATTAAAAAGCTAAATTATTCAGTTACAAACTACACAAAAACTTCTTCTATTGGAAAAAACAGGGTGCAATCAAAAGCAATCAGGTTTGCATGCAAATATATCACAGCGTGTATTTCTGTCGCCAAACCCGACAAGTTTCCACATGCATTTCTGTCACACTCAAACTCTCACTTTCAGTTTCAATTAAGCAGCACGTCATTAGGGAGAAACGAGAGTCATTACACTCAGAATCTCAATCCTGCCCACGAAAATATACTCCCCCAAAATCAAAATCACACAGAAGTGCTTCATCAATTCGGCCTGTTCCTCTTACAAATATCAAATGAACTTGAAATCAATTCTTGCTAAATGATCTATGCATTTACAAATGAATCAAAGGCTAACTCAATCAGTGTTTGCTGATGCTCTGAACAGTGTTTCAGTCACACACCTGACGTGTTTGTGCAGTGGTGT
>NW_015670264.1:0-515 GCF_001515625.1 Sinocyclocheilus rhinocerous
ACACAGGCATGATCACAGTGAGTAGATCATCTTCAGATCTGGCAGTGTGACACCACACGTGACACGATAAAGTCGTTTCTTCTGTCCTTATCAGCTGCAACGAGAGACACAACAAAGAAACACTATCCAAAATTGGAAGTTTATCTTCAAGACAAACAGTGTGAGGTTCAGATCAACTCAAAGATGGAGTTCCTCTCCAAATAACAATATCTAGGCTTTATTCTTGCATGGCACTTTGTTTTATTATATGAATTATGTGAATATGCTTTATTTTTGTCATGTGTAGTTTGCAATAAAGTGAGAAGATGGATCTATTTGCAGCAGTATCATATTTATTAAACAGAAACCCTCAAAACCAAACACTCCAATAAATAACAGAACAAGTGGTATAACACGATAAGGGCTGACAAAGAACTGAAAGAAACAGAGCTTAAATACACTGAACAAACTAAGAAAATGAGACATACCTAACCAAACTAATCAATCAAATGAAAAACCAAGGTAACTGATGAACA
>NW_015670265.1:0-3734 GCF_001515625.1 Sinocyclocheilus rhinocerous
AAAATAAAAAAAATCCTATAATCTGTTTTTATGTGTTTCTTTTAATGAGGATTTGATGTCAAATAAGTTTATCAAATGTGCACAAAACAGATACATGTTGCTTTTTAAAGAGCATGAATATCCATAAATATCCATTTGTGTTTCAGATGTTCCTGCTGCTGAACAAGATGAAATGAAGAGAAAGTCAGTGAAGGAGGGAGAATCTTTCACTTTAGATCCTGGTGTAATGAAAAACCCAAATGATGTAATAACGTGGTATTTTAATGACATTTGCATCGCTGAAATCAGTGGAGAACACAGAAAGATCTGTACAGATGATCAGTGTGAAGATGGTGATGAGAGATTCAGAGACAGACTGAAGCTGGATCATCAGACTGGATCTCTGACTATCATGAATATCAACAACACAGACTCTGGAGTTTATCAACTAGAGATCAGCAGCAGCAGAATCAGCATCATTAGGAGCTTTAGTGTTACCGTCTCTGGTGAGTATCATTTAGTTTAGTTCCCTCAAGCAATCTTAAAATACTTAAATAGTTTTTTTTTTTAATCCACCCAATAGTTTTTTTTTCATTGTTTCATTGTGTTTGAAAAAGTGAGCTGTGACTCAGTATTAAATGAAAATTTTAAAAAAAATCCTAGTGAGTTTCCAACATTTCTAGAATTTTTCTGAAATTTACCAACCCTAGTACTATAATTGAGATCATCAACTTCATGTCAAGTGACACAACCAAGACATGCTCTTCACAAGACACGTTAACATGTTTTTTTCACAGCTCAGTGATGCTGTTTTAGCTGCTGTTCTTCAAAACCCACCAGTTCCCACGATTTATCAGTTAAATCAATATCAAACAACTGATGACTTGAGCAGGAAACTGTAAATACTTGAAAAAGACAGTGGGAAAAATCATTGGTAAAAATAGTTGCTCTCTTGTAATAATGACTGTCTGCATTTACTGTTCCAGATTCAAGTTTGTCTTCAGGTGTTGAAGCAGGAATATGTGCTGCTGCTGCTGTTGGTGTCATGCTGTTGCTGGTGCCTCTCTCTGTGATTTACAAGCGTTACAAGCATCAAGTAAGGAGGAAAGGTGAGTATTAAATTTAGTGATGGGAAGTCTGATTATTTTACGTGAAATGTTTCTTTGAGACTATAGTGACCAGACGTGCCACTTCCCGGGGACACAGGATTTCTAAATTGGATAAAATAACCAGGTGTTGGCTATTTGCGCTGCGCATACTGATAGCTGTATGACATCAAAGTAACAAGAGCTATAGAAAGCAGAGCAGACGGCTCCTTATGCTTTTGAATAGCTCTCGCGGTACTTTGATGTCAGACAACGATCAATAGGTGCATTACAAACAACCAAAACCTAGTTATTTTAGCCAATTTAGAAATCCTGTGCTGAACATGTCCCCGGAAAGTAGCATGTCTTGTCACCTTATTTCAGACAGTTTGTTTCAATAATCCGGTTCAAAAACAGTTCAGATTTCTGTCCTATCCGATAACTGTATTTTCATGTTAGGTGGGATAGGTGGAAACAAGGTTAAAAAGCATAAAGCTCATGGTTTCAGAATACCAGTCTGTCAGTCAAGTCAGAAGCAAGACACAACCCACAACAAGGTCTCAGATAGTCGGACAGCGGATAAAAGTCAAAAATCAATTACTTTAGAATGATACGTTACAAATGTGTGCATTAAACATGCTAAATATGTAAGGTCGAATGTGCATGCTGTGCTAGAACAGATCTTATTAGTTCTCATGCCTCACACACATTTGTGTGTCTTTGGCAAACATACACACTGCCACCTACTGCACGACACCTGTGTGACAGCTTATGTAAAATAAAGGATCAGGTTTAGAATAGCTGATACCGATCTTTGAGTATCGGTTGACTCGATATCTAATGCCATCAGATCTTTGTTTTGTATGTTATACTTTATGCATTTCATCATCAGAAACATATTCCCCCCTTCTTTTATGAATTGCGAGCCAGCCATATTATATGCTACATATGCTATATTACACGTACAGCTGAATTAACAAGATGGAAATTTTTGAAAGATTACTGTAATTAACCAAAGTAATGTGTGTTTAATTGAGTTTATTGATGTTTTAACAGACACCAGGACGCAGCACAATGATCAGGTAAGACTATAAGCACTGAATCAGTTTGCCTACAAAAAAATAAAAATAAATTGCATCAGATCTGCAAGTTGGCAACGTGTTTGTGTGATTTATGTGGTTTGATTCAGAAATCATTACACTGAAACACAAATAATAACTGACTCATCAGGACAGTACTGTTCTTACTGTTTACTTCATAATAAACAATGGTGAGGATAAATTTTTTTATATAATTGAGAATTATATTTAATATTTTGCTATGCAAGGGTGCCAATATTTTTGGCCACAACTGTATATTATTGCAATACAGAAGAAGACAGTGTAATGCAGTTTATCAGATTCATTAAGAAAAACATCCCACGTTTATGATAATGTGTTTAATATTTAGGAAAAGAAAACCACAATACGTTCTGCAAACCTAAGAAGAAATACATAATTACAGTTCCTTGTCTATTTTTTGTGTAAGTGAATCGTAAGTCCTATTCATGTATTTTACCTTCTGTGAATCTGTTTTCTTACAGGCGAATGGTGTTAACGATTTGTCGCCTAATCAGAGTGAGATTCCACTGATGGATGATGCTAATGAGAGGTCCTCTAATCACACTGATGCTCTAGTGATGAACACTACCAATGACCCGTCCTCTAATCACATTGAGATTGAGCCTGCGGCTGCCAGTGAGTTTTAACATTATTAATTCCACATTCGGCTCCCCAGAAAAGAGCATGTGAACAAATGTGTGCTTTTCCAAGACCGTTGTTAATCAACAGGTATTCAGGTTTTGAACTGAGTCTGTACTGCTAATGCTGTAAGTGTTGTTAATTGATATTATTGATGTTAATTGAAAAGACTGATATTATGTTGTTAATGTACTGGACTGAGCATTTTTTTAAATAAAAAAGTTGGCAGCTTTCTGGAAAAGATCAACCATCTTTATACTAAAATGTCAACATTTCACTGAGAGTGTTTATTAAGTTCCATGCCTGTATGCATAAAGGATGTGGGTTGTGTTTGAAGGATGAAATAGCAAATGAAACATCTAATGCCTTGATCCTCAGGAAAAGTGTTACAGCACAATTCCCACATAATTGTGTATACATGATAAAACAATAGCAAACACTTGTATAATCATTTTTTATAGTCTTCATGCATTTGTTTTCTATATATCTTTGTTGAAATGTGACAAATGAATCGCAGTGAAACCATAACATTTAGTCTTTGTGAACAAAACATTTGTGATATATTATGATGTGGTGCTGATCAGATGAGTTCACTTTTTATAATTACTGCATTTTATTATTTTTTGTGTGTATAGTCCTCTCATGAAGCTACAAGCAGTGCGTCTGATTTTATATATCTGTATTTTTGAATAATTTAATATTTTTTTTATACATTTTATACGATTTTTGTATTTTTTTGTAAAAAATTACATTAAAACATCTGATTGACTCATAACAAGTGAATTCTGTGGGTTTGTCATTATTATTATTATTTTCAGAAAAGTTTGTATTTAGAAATAACAACTCAAGTTACACTGAGTATTAAGTTTTGGTGACCCATACTCACAATTAGTGCTCTGCATTTACCCATCCAAAGTGCACACACACACAG
>NW_015670266.1:0-627 GCF_001515625.1 Sinocyclocheilus rhinocerous
CACATTTCAAACTCACCAACCAGACGCCACAAACACAAACAGAACAAAACTAATTTGAGAAACATTTTCTTCATTGGTTCACTGAAAAGCCCACGAAAGTGATGCTGAAAATGCGTGAAAACACTCACGACTGAACTGTAATATTTATCTGTTGAATCTTCTCTCAACAGGATTCAGACTCTGTCACAGTTTCCTTTATCACAGGAAGTCATGAAAATTATTATTTTTTTTTAGCTGATCTTACATTTTAAAGTGAACTGGCCCTGCATGAGTGAAATGTTGCATAGTGTTGGATTAGATATCAGTATTTAATGTTGTGCGCTGTCAAGATTTGGTGTTTATGAGAAATGTTTGAGTTCATAATGAGGTGATTAGGCAACATATTGATTACAGATTCTGGTGTCTTGGTGAATCTGAGCAAAATAATTTACCTCAGTCTTTCCTTCTGGAGAAACTGAGGCGTGTAGAGGCCTGTATTAATGTTTTCTAAAATTATGATGGGTTTACAATAATTATGATATTTTTTACCTGTAATGAAAAGAAGGGTTAGAAAAATACACACTGCAAGATCTAATTAAGAGTAGAGAAGGCAAGGCAAGGCAAGTTTATTTGTATAGCACATTTCAT
>NW_015670267.1:0-530 GCF_001515625.1 Sinocyclocheilus rhinocerous
ATTTGTGCAGACTTTGTTTAACTGAATTAATCAAAAAAAGCAAAGTGAAAACAGAGAAAATGATCTCACAAACAGAGATATTGAGGATGAAGAACTCTGATGCAACTCCATTTCCTGTTCCCGTGATGATGAACCATATAACATAGCAGTGTGCAGGAAGACCAAACAGAAAACTGAAGGTCAACACACAAACCGTGAGAGCGGTCATTGGTGCGTTTCCATATGCTGTGAGGTTTGTTGATGGGAACACCGCACATGTCGGATCCTCGGAAGAGCAGTTCATGGCTGTACTTCTCTCTAAATACAAAATCTTTTAATTAGTTTCTGTGTAGAAATGTTCATTAATATGTTTCACACACACTCACATGCACAGTCACATAGAGAGTGAGATTTATAGATTTCTGTGTGGTCTGTTCAATCCCAAAATAATGGTAACAGGCCTACAAACTGTGTAAATGAAAACGATATCTGATATTACCTTGACAAGACAATTTCCAACCGTTCTCCAGAAATCAGGTTACGCAGACTGT
>NW_015670268.1:0-803 GCF_001515625.1 Sinocyclocheilus rhinocerous
CTCTTTGCATATCAAAATATTTAATTATGATAGCGAAACTCAGAAAACTCAAAGTCTTAAAATTTAGTTACAGAAAATTATATTGGAAATAGCTAATAATACATTAGCTATGCACACCAAACTTGACAAAAGTGAATGCTAACATCAGAGACGTGGAGGGAGGGCTGTCAACATGGTCTGATGAAGTTGTTACAGTACGTTACAAATAACGGCGACCAAACCTGAAAGCCAAGCAAAAAAGGATGGCAAGAAATAATGTGCAGATTGTGGGAGCAGCCAAAACACCGGCCTCGAGTAGCACAACAGCGGTATCTAAATTGCTTCGAGAAGTGCTTTAAAATGAAAGAGAACTGTTATGGCGTTCTGCCATGTTCTACTCAGCCAAGCATTTGAGTTATATACAAGGAAGGTTTACTTACAGTGCCGATTATTTGTTGTTATTTAGATTCTTGAAGTTGCTTGACACAATTGGTAAGTATAAAATTGCACTTTAAATCTGCTGATTAACTGACTTGTAATTATATAAAAAGCAATACCAAATAAAAAAAAAGGGTATACCATGGTATTCCTTAGAGTATCAAGAAAGAAATAAAATGCGACACTAAGCAATTTTCTTTCCATTGAAAAACTGTATCGGCTTGGCGTCCTCAGGTAGCGTGCCCCTTTCTAACACCGGCAATGCCAGTGACGCCATCAAATGGTGTCGCTAATAGCTACTTCCTGCAAGGTTCCTTAAAGGGCTACACTCTTAATTTGGCTCCTACACACCGGCTCCTATTGTTTTATATATAATAAACAATAAA
>NW_015670269.1:0-544 GCF_001515625.1 Sinocyclocheilus rhinocerous
ATTACAGATGTGAATGCACTTATCCTTGCATGATGCTGGTCTACTGTGTTTCCATTTGTATTCATAAACGGGGAATTTGGTATGAAAGTAGTAGAGGAAAACAGTGCAATACGTATGCTTCAGCAATACCAAAAGAAAGTGCCATGAACATTTAAGCGCTGCTGCTGAACTGCCAAACAGAGCTTTTTCATTCGAGTCTCCATGCTGTCATTCAACTTTAAAATGTTGAATAAAATATTGAAATAAATGAGGATAAGGGAATGACAACACACACTCCCAGACCAGCCTCAGTGTTTCCCCTGCCATTATATTAGGGGGGCACCCCACCCCCCGCCCCCTTGAAGGTCAAGTTAATTTTATTTTCTTTATAGCGCCAGATCACAACAGAAGTTACCTTTCCTATAGAACAGGTCTATAGACCCTTTTAGGGCCTACGTCACAGTGCTAGCTGGAGGCAAAACAAAGGAAATCTGGAGGCGGCCAATTCAAACCAGCACATATTCAGCTACATAAGGAGCTTAAAATATCGTCTTGTTGTGATGTT
>NW_015670270.1:0-1775 GCF_001515625.1 Sinocyclocheilus rhinocerous
TGTCATCGTTCAGGCTGTATTTCAGCTTTAATGTGCGGTTTTTTTTTAACAAAGCAGTTGATATTTGCCATAGCCGCAGCTAGAATCTAGTGGAGTGCCGAGTCGCTTACACCCCAAAATGGCGGAAGCGCAGGGCTGCTGTTGGGCGTCGCTGTTGCAATGGAACGTTCTACTGAGTTTCGCCTCTTGGTCTTCTATACTCTTTGGTTCACACAAAGTAAACTGAATAAAGGGAGCAAATTTAAAGTTGAATGTTGTAAATGACCTTGAATGGAAATTAAGTCGAAGATAATTGCGTTATATCACAACAAAGGGAACAAACCAAAAATATTGTTTGCTTTAAACGGCATTAGTTATGAAAGGTGTGTCTATAGCATGTGACTGAGCTAAGCACAGTTTTCTGTTAGCCTACCTGGTGGGGTGTACTGAGCGGAAACAAAATGTTCATAGAAAACAACAACTTTGATCAATTGTGTACATAGAATGTCAAAATATGACGATGTAGATCTTGCTTCCTAAAGTGTATGTTGAACACATCACTAACGTGTATGTAGGAAAATGGTAACGAACATTTCCTATTGTTCTAATGTTCTGGTCATAACTGTCAGATACAAAATCAATGTCTCATTTAAGAACAAAACGGAATACGAAGAAAACCCAAACTGTCATAATTGCTTAGGTAGAATTTTTTTTTTCAGTGATTCAGTAGACATATTTGACCGAGACAAAAGATTTTCAAAAGGAACAAAATATTTACATTTCAGTTTCAACCAGTAGAAGCAATAACCTGCTTTTTCAAAAACATTTTTCAATTATATATTCATTTAAAAAAACAAAATAAAACAAATCTAAAATTATAATAGTGACTAGTGACAAATTCATAAATCCATAACACCATAATTATTCTCTAAAAATATTTGGCTAGTTTACTAAAGAAAAATGTGAAAACAACACTCACATATACAAACTTGCAAATGACTGAACACATCCACACACTGTTCTGCAGCTCTGCAAGTGGATATGTCCCACACACACCTATATACAAATGTACACTCTAAACTCAACCCAGGGGCGGGTATTAACTAAGGTGAAGCAATTAAACACATGAACAAGTAGGCTTCATCATTTCTAGTTGCTTACATTTCATTTACAGTTTTTTTTTTTACAAACTTTTTTTTACTTGAACCAAAATGTACATCTAAAAACAGAAAAAGAAAGGAAATAAATAAACAAATGTTAATATTGTCATTTTTTCGGTTACTTCAGCCATGGAAAATTATTTTCTCAACTTTCAAAAAATTTTCATACTTTAAAAAAAATGTATTTAATACCTTTATTTTACTTTTATTTGTTAACTTTAGAAATTATTAGTTACAAAAAATGACATCTAACCAATTTTCCTTTTTTTTTTTGCAAATTGTGCTGTGGGATTCATTGGCATCGGGTGGTAAGTATGGGAAATGAATTTTATTTTTAAACAATAATTGCTATACAGCCATGATTTTAAAAAGGTAAAACTGAATAAAATGAGAAGAAATAGGATTATTCATTGATTAAGTAACTGAAAAAAGAATAGATTTGCCTTAAAAAAGAGGTTTACACATTGTATTGAAAAGGTTAAGTTGCTTTATTAAAGTGATATTTATTTTGAATTATGACAAATAATAATAGGCATTAAACTCCACAATAAACATATTTAATCACTGGTCTTAATGAGCGATCACAGTGAATGTCAAGTCAAGTCAAGTCAAGTTTATTTGTACAGCACTTTTCAC
>NW_015670271.1:0-579 GCF_001515625.1 Sinocyclocheilus rhinocerous
ATTTCACAGAAGACAGAAAGTCATACAGGATTTAAACAACGTGAGGGTGAGTAGATGGTGACAGAATGATTATTTTTGGGTGAATTGTTCTTTGAGAGCCTGTGAAGTGCTGAAAGTGAGTGAATGAAGAGAAACAAGTTGATGAAGTGGTTATAAAATCTTTAAATGTTTTTGGGAACACAAAAACAAAGCCTTAAAGTGGCTTTAGTCCTGTTGCACTCTTATTTGCTGTAGACGTTTATGGGACAAACAGCAATAAGACTGAGATTGGTGCATTTAGGAATAATAGTAAAGTGAAACATTCCCAGCATGATTCTAAATCGATCAATCACACGACAAAATGAGCCTGTGTGTTTCATTATGAGCTGGTCCAGATCCGCAGCCCTACAGGATCTCAGACAGTGTCTTCATAAAGGTTCATAAGTGTCATTATAAATGGCTGTATAGTCTTCGTAAACATCAGTCATGAGTCAGTCATGCATTGAACAAAAGCGTTGCATTCAGTTTAATGTGCTTAATGTTTTTATTACTGCTTTTATGTTTTCAATATTCAGGTTATAAGACTGTCAGTGTTAACAG
>NW_015670272.1:0-466 GCF_001515625.1 Sinocyclocheilus rhinocerous
ACTTTCCGTACCCACTGTATATATATATATACAGTATATATATATGTTACGTGCTTAATGTTGTTATGGGGAAACATTGCTTGTGTGTGTGGTGTTCCGGCTTTTTTCCCTTTTGTTGCTATTTTCTTCTCTCTCTGCCTATCTCTCTCCTAGGATCTTGCCATTGGTTTATCGGCCTGTCAGTCTTAATTAAAACGCCTGTGGAATCCTCCAATCAGCATCGAGGTTTAAGGTACAAGAGCCTCCTTTGACACCAGAACCGGGCAGAGTTCCTTCCGCTGTTTCCCACTGAGTGTAGTACTTTGTTGGTGGTTGTTAATGCTCTTTTGGAGTGTCTGATGCTGGTCAATTTGCCCATGATGACAAATCTTAACCTGAACAGAGTAACTGTTAAGCAGCGTGTGCCTCCCCTATGTACTTCATGCACACAGACTGAAGTAGTTTAAGTCTTTGGTTCTTTTATTTG
>NW_015670273.1:0-568 GCF_001515625.1 Sinocyclocheilus rhinocerous
AGGTTCATACGCTGAATCCTGATATCTGTGTGAGTCTACATGATCTTGTCCAAATAATTTCTGCATTATGAATTAAAAACATTCAAAATATTAAAGCAGAACAAAATTTCATGCAGTGGTATTCTACGGCTACTATAAAGTGAAATTATTAAATCTAAATAATGTTTTAGAGATCAGCCTCTGGATGAGATCAGTGAATCAGGAAACTACATGATGATTGAATCATCAATAAGTAACCATCACCATCTGATCAGTTTGTGTTCTTACAACTTTTGCTATAACAAATGTGCTTCAGAAACGCAGTTAGGGCAGTCAAAGAAACATTAAAGTTAAGAAGTCAAGGGTCAAGAGCCCAATTAAAGCAAGCACTTAGCTCCATAACGGTGACTTCAAACTTTATTATTTTCAATAAACCAGCGCTAAGGCTTCCTGGAGGCTAAGTGAGGGCTACCCGTGCACGGTCAGTGCTAAGGGGCCAACGTTTTGCCAATGAGCAAATTCTCAAGGGCCCTGTGCTGGCAGCCCATATATATATATACAGGTGCATCTCAATAAATTAGAATGTCGT
>NW_015670274.1:0-674 GCF_001515625.1 Sinocyclocheilus rhinocerous
CCGTTACAGTATATATTCAGTTTAAAGTATCTTTATTTTTATATTTACAGTTTTATTTTGACTTCCACTTAGCTTCAAATTACTTTTATTTCAGTTTTAGTAATTTTAGTAGTTTAACTTAAAATTATTTTGTTTCAGTTAGGCAACATTCATAACTTTTGTTTATTTATTTTTTATTTTTTTTTTGAGTTTAGGTTTTTTCATGTAACTTGTTTTATTGCATATCCAGTTATTTATTTTTATTTATACTTTATTTATTTATTTATTTTATTTTATTTTTCAATTGATTCAATTCAGATATCAAAAATCAACAGCAGGCTGCATGCTATTATACAAATAGAAAAATCCCAATACACAGGTAAAAATGCCCTTGTAAATCAATTTCAGGGAGGAAATATTGCCCTTTAAAAACAATTAATTTCAAACACTGTTTTGATGGTCTCTTTCCAAACACAAATATATGAAAATCTTAAAAAGGATAAGTAATGCAGTGTGGAAGCAAATTTATAATAAATTGGGCTCTTAAATTACTGCAGCAAATGTTTGTGAGTTATTTGCTTCTACATTAGAGCCAAAAACAAAGGTAATGTCATAATTTGGATTCAGATCACTGTCTGATGTGCTGAGGACAACCAAACGTCTCGGTTACGTATGGTAACCCTCGTTCCCTGAAG
>NW_015670275.1:0-475 GCF_001515625.1 Sinocyclocheilus rhinocerous
GTTTTGTTTTTAAGTTTTAATCATTAGCTTTAGTTTATTTACATTTGAGTTATTTTAGCAAATAAACTAAATAAAAATGAGAAATGTTGCGTTAGCAACTAGTTGAAAAATATATATTTTTTAATATTAGTTTTTTTTTTAATTATTATTATTTGTGTGTTTGTAAAATCACACCTCAAGATTATTTATACATCCTTTAATTGAACTTGGCACAATTTTATAATTTTTTTTTTTTAAATCATCATGTTACTGATACAGTATATAGCCTAATGTAAGATGTTTATATGTATGTATTTACTTATCTATTTAAATTATAAAAATGCCATGCAAAATGCATAAAAATTATTTTTTAAACTTTAAAATAGTTTAGTCTTAGAATGGGAGAAAATGAGGTTTCCAGTGAGGAGAAAGCTGTACATTTTTAGATACATGATGAATATAGTGGAAAAGCATATGTATAGATGCATTATATTAT
>NW_015670276.1:0-562 GCF_001515625.1 Sinocyclocheilus rhinocerous
TGTATTTGATTATTTATTTATTGTAATACATTTGACAAGAAATGTACTACTTCAGTTTTCTACTTTAAAGTTTCACATTTAATTTAATGTGTTCCTTGCCATTCTTTGTAACTGTTTGTCAAATTTACTAGCAAATTTATTGTGAGTGAATATTGTTTTTAGACCAAATTTTTTTTCAGTGTAGCTATTGAAATAGAAAGCACATCAGTGAAGCCTGAGCAAAATATAAACACTTCAAACTCTCAAAATTACCTCGACACAATTAATGCAGATAGTAAAACGAAATTCGAGAAATTCTGTTTCATGCAAACTTCAGGATGATTCAATTATTTTTAACTGAATGCCACAGATGCTGTTTATGGATATGAATTTATATTCATAAACTCATATTTATTATGCAAATGTACCATTTAATTCAGAATTCAGAGAAAGAAATTCAGAACGAAAGAAATTCAGAAAGAAAGAACGAATGTTCGGGTGAACAGGGACACATTTATACAGAAAATTCATCTTAATCTTGCTGTAGCTAATAGAAGAAAAAAAAAATCACATTTACTTTCTT
>NW_015670277.1:0-536 GCF_001515625.1 Sinocyclocheilus rhinocerous
CCAGTGCTTGAGTACAACTGAAATATCTGCCTCCTCCCCAAACGTAATCCCAACTCTGGGAGTTTGTTGTTTGCGGGCTTACGGGAGCGCGGTGGATAGGAAAATACTTAATGTGCTTCCGACTGTTGGCTATAGTCGTGCTTTAAAAGAGGAAGAGATACCGAGATTGATCTGAGGAGCGTAACATGGGACTCTGGTAAAGGAGTCAACGGCGAGCTATTGGACAGCTGCGATATCTCCTCTGAGATCACACACCATATTGAGGTGGAATAAACTCCCGTCTTTGTGCTTTGTCACTATCAGGACCTTGTCCCACAACCTTGAACACATATTCCCTTGGTAAAGTCACCTGGGAAAAATTACAGAGGGAAAGGTTTGTTCTCTATTCCTCTTTTTGTTGGAGTCGAGGTTTAATCTACTACCCGATACTAGAGACTCATTTTTTAATATCTCCCCGGAGCACCGACAGGTTAAAAGACTTCCCCAAAAATACACCACATGATCAGCAGAAAAAAAAAAAAAAAAAAACCTAAAAA
>NW_015670278.1:0-657 GCF_001515625.1 Sinocyclocheilus rhinocerous
GCTGTCAAATCGTTTCAGTCTGGATCTGTTTTCCCATCCTAATAAAGATTCAAGTCTTTCAATGCATGAAAACAAACAGAATAGAAATAGAAAAAAATTGCTTGAATGCAGCTTTAATGCAGGACTACAGATGATCAAGAAAGGTTTCACAGGATTTCTCTGGATGGATGGATGAACAGATGAAGAGTGAGCGGAGGTGAAGCGTGTTTGGCGTTGCCCAGATGAAGAGGCTGGGATGGTCAGATTATAGAGGCAAATGCTCAGCTCTGTTCAGTAATGGCTTGGCTCAGGCAGAGCGCCAGTGTAAATGGAGCATTAAGAAACATCAGTAAATGACACCCACAGACGGGATGGACTCGCTCCAGGTGCTGCAGTCTGATGCTAGACTTGCCAATAGCTGTAATATACAGAAATAAATTAAAGTGTCAGAACACAGTCTGGTGACTGGAACGGAAAAGTTCATCTGAGAGAGTTCCTCACGCTGTATGAAAAGTTAATACTGGATTCACACAACAGGGTTGAATGATAATCAGAATTTAAGAACTGACTCCCTTGAATATCATAAGTGTGAATCTGAATTGAGCTGGTCAGGACACACAAGAGTTTGAATTCAGTTTAAAATAACTCAGAGTTACAAGTCAACAATTCTACGCAGAT
>NW_015670279.1:0-554 GCF_001515625.1 Sinocyclocheilus rhinocerous
TATAGCGTGTACGCAACACAGAGATTTAATTCAGAAAAGATACCATGATAGAAAGCATCTACATGTTGGAAAGTCTCATTGCGTTGAATCAGATGCATCTTGAATGTAAACTCATACAGTGTGTGAATGTCCTTACAGATCATTTCACACATCACAGTTTGACAGGTAGTGTTCCCTGAAGAGTCTGTGGCACCATTTGCCAAACGTCAGATTCTAGCATGACTTATGAAGGCCACCTAAAGCTATGTGACATTCAGTGCTTGTGGCCTTTTATGGTTGCTATGGTGAGGAGGAAGAACAATGCAACCGGACGACAGCGATCTGTCATAGGGGTTAACGTAAAGGACCGGAAAGAGGACCTGAAGATTTCACACCCATCATCAGTAACAACAACAATGGAGTGCTATGAGTGGTCATTAATCAAAATCACATCTCCGTCAATCCATCAGTCCATCCATCCAACCGTCCATTCCCCATCCATCAAACTCACTTTCTGTCTCCAAAACTTCGCCTTCCTTATGTGTTGCACTGTCCACATAGTTATTGAATTTGAC
>NW_015670280.1:0-1011 GCF_001515625.1 Sinocyclocheilus rhinocerous
TGTGTGTGTGTGTGTGTGTGTGTGTGTGGAGGCAGGGTCCCGATCCTGGATCACACTCCGCTTAAATCCCAAAACATGTGAAAGCAATCACGTGGAAGGGTCATAATGAGAAAACGAATGGAGGGCATAAACAAACAGACAAGCAAACGAAAACAAAACAGAACGAGCCCCTGTCTCGCTGTGTGAGCGAGTCGCTTACTGTAACGGGTTCATTTTCCTTTGGCATCTGGAGTCGGTGAATAAGAAGGAGGGAGCGAGCGAGGTGGGTGGACAGGCAGAGAAAACGAGGGAATAAAGACAGAGAGATGGAGATAAGAGGAGGGGCAATAAGAGAGCGAACATGATGAACGATTTAATCCTTGGACCACTGCAGAGTGGGGGGTGTGCCGATAAGGGAAAGACAGGGAGAGAGAGAGAGACCTACATGCACATATGTGTGTAATCTGACTTTGCCATTGCAGACGCATGCTGGTCATGCCAATAAAAAAGCATTTGAGTGATTGAAATGAATGCTGAATCAGTGCAGTGCATATGACAGTGTTGGTGCACCATGAAATAGAAAATAGTTCATGTAATAATACGGATAGTACATATAAAAATTTTTAATTATGCCAGTATTTATCCATCCTTATGTCATTTCAAACCTGCATGACTTTTTTCTTCTGTGGAACACAAAAGGTAAATTTTTAAGGAAAATACTGCACATTCTTTCCTATATAATATCAAGCTCCAAAATGACATAAAAGCACTAAAAATACACCAAAAAAAAATGCTACAGTATAAAAGCCTGTTAATTGGTTAAATATAAGTTATCTTACCACATATAATGAAAAACTGTAAATGATTTTACATCACATTATATTTAATTATCCTGTAAAATACTATAAAATATATTCGTTTTATAAGTAAAACCTAAGGATTACCGTATAATTTATGGTGAAAAACAGTAAAAGGACATTTTGAGAAGCCCCTGTGTGACAAATCACATATGATTTTATTTAACTTTTTTTT
>NW_015670281.1:0-1639 GCF_001515625.1 Sinocyclocheilus rhinocerous
TCCAAATTAGTTCTTCTAAAGAAACACTGCATTCTGAGTATATTCTTATCTATCCTAAATATGCTGCAAATATATCTCCCCTGGACAAAATATTGAACATGATAACTGATGATCAGTGTGTGGTTTTGTATACTTACAGCTCACCTTGCATAACAAAATGCATTAACGATAAAGATGACAGTATTACATATGGCCTTTCAAACTGGCTAAACACACAGACAACTGGGATTAAAGCTTTCATTTTCCAAGAGATCTGGCATGGTGACTCGACTGCTTCGTCAGAGAATCTGGAAAAGCAGTTTGCAAAGATTAATAATCTAGTGCCTCTCTATCGATGTGTAAAGAATAATAATCAAATGCAATGTTATAAGTGTGGAGATGCTGGCAGTGAGAGGTTACATAAAAATTGTGTGTCTTAAAAAAACATTTAATGTCAATAATCATACTGTTTTTGTATATTAATGAATGATTTTCACATCACTGTATGTATTGGACCTAAATAAAACTTGTTTTGTCCATGCAGTGGCTCCACAACACTGTTCATTAACGATTCATCCCTGTGCATATAAGTAATAGTATGTGTGTGTGTGTGTGTGTGTGTGTGTTCTAGTATATGGTTTATGAGGACACAAATGTGTATAATTACATGGGTACTACAACGTAAACATGGTTTATAAGGACACTTCCGGTGTCCCCGTAAAAAGGCACCTTAAATTGTAATGTTTGCCTTTTATAAAATATGCGACAACATGTCCAAACCAGATTCAATGTCATATACTTCCAGTAACAAGAAAATTGTCTGTCCACACAATGAAATCGGTCTTTTGACACTGAAAGTGTACAATAACAGCCCTAACCGGTGTGAATTAACCTTGATGCCGCTTTATCACCCAACGGTTAAAAAAACAACTTCAGTGAAGCACTTGAAGAACACAGTCTGTTGTTTCTCTTAAATGAAACTAAAGTAAAAAAAAGAGCTATAGGCAAATGTTAATCTAAATATCACAGTCTGGTATACATTAATAACATAAATCCAAAATTCCAGTGATGGTATGACAAAAACAATGAGCTTTGCCATTAAATGACAAGTCTGACAAGTCAATGCAGAAGATATAAACTAGTTCACAGTTTTGGGCCTGTTATCAGTTATCTTAAACAACAGTGAGAAGCACAAAATCTCAACCACTCTAGTTAAACACTAAGCAGATTTGTACATTATTAACCAGTGAGGTCTTTATATATGCCGCAATTCCTCCTGACCATCAGCATATCAGAAGAGAAACAACAGCGCTTCAGATCTGAAAATATAAGCATCTTCTTCCTCATAATTCAAGCAGTCACAATGGTAAGTTTCAATTCAGTGAGTGTACTCTCTTTTCTATTGTTAAACACTCTTGTCCTTCATATCACCCCTGCAAGAATTTAACACAGGTTTTGTGCTGAAATAAAAGATGTTTTCACGTTAGGCATTGTTGAGGGGTCTCATCGTCCTCTGCCTGCTTCATCTGTGTGTTCAAAGCATTCAGGGCGATGTGAGCCCTGCTGCCCTGGCTAATATGATCCAGTATTTTGATGTCAAGTAAGTCAGTTTTTCGTATCGATAGTTCAGTTTTAAATGAGTAAATATACATTTACATGC
>NW_015670282.1:0-581 GCF_001515625.1 Sinocyclocheilus rhinocerous
TTTTGTTTTCTTTTTAAATATTTAGTTTTAAATTATTTTTTATTTCAGTTGTAGTTTTAGTTTCAGTTCAGTTTTTATTTATTATTTATATTGAGTGAGTAACTTCAGTGCTTTTAACGGTTCAAAATGTTATTATATACACACACACACACACACATAAGGATAACGGATCATTTCATTGCAGAAAATTACTACCTTTTACTACAGTGCATTTCACATGCACATGCAACTGGAATAATTAATTAATTAAACAAACTTGAGCTGTTTTTTCACTGAGCACATCACAATGCATTCTAGGATTGCAATGCTGTCTAGATATGCAGCTCAGTAGGTTTTGGTACTTGCAGACCAAAGAGTTACAGAGTTAGAGAGAGAGAGCGAGAAAGGAAGCGGACATAACAAAAACAATTAAACTGAACAAAAATTCAGAGTAATTCAAGCGTACAACCGCACTGGAGACATCAAAGTGATGCATCGCAGAACTGATACAATATGGATGATAAAAAAAGTACAAAGACTTGTTTTACTTTAAGCATTAAGGAGAAATAGGGCAGTTTCATGTGTTACTCACCATTACAGAA
>NW_015670283.1:0-1519 GCF_001515625.1 Sinocyclocheilus rhinocerous
TCAGGGAAACAATCAAATGCACAAATCTCATAAAAAGAACAGAAGCTCTGACCGACAAAAGTATTCAGTCTCCGCTAACGTGAAATCTGAGTGTTTTCCGTCAAATAACCAACAGTGTAAGTTAGTCCCGGTCTGCGTTCACGACGCAAAACCTCAAGAATCTCTCCTTCCAGTGGAAAATCAACAACCAGACCAGGGAACCAATCAAACGCCTGATAAACCGGTGGGAGGAGACTGTGGGCGGAGCCAAAGTCCCAAAACAACATTTGAAATGGCACATCTTTGCCAAGCTTATGGAATACAAGAAATGCCCAATCAATCGCCAGACGCTCAACCAATCACAACTTCTGACAATCAATTGGCACCCACCTCTGACCAATCCAAACCAGAGCTATGCATTTATGAGGAAATCCAGTTTAGCCCGCCAAGATCAGAAGATGTTGAAGATAATCAGAAGAATCAAACCAGTGGAGATGAAACACAACCATCAAACCTCACTGTAAACGAGTCTGGACCGTCTCACACTGAGGTCAATGGGGAGTACAGAACAAAAAATACAGAGAAAAGTCAACCAGGAAGTGATGTTACGTGCAAGAGAGGGAAGCAGAAAGTTTACAGCTCTTTAATGAAAAGCTCAGTAATAAATCATAATGTCCAGGACTGCCGGCCACGGATAACCGTGCTCAGCACCAGCCTGTAGACTAGAGAGAGGCTGCAGAAAGTGTGAGTGAATGTGGCAATAAGACACAAAAAAAGAGAGAAGAGTTGGAATATCTGAAGTGGATTGATAGTAAATGGTAAGATTAAAGTATTGAATAGGGAATTAAATCCCCTTTGCCTTCAGAAAAGCTTCAACCCTTAATGGAATATAATCATATCATGCTTATCTCTGTGTTTGGAGATCCTGTCTGATTAGGGATGAAGAAAACGATATTTCATGTGAAACTCATAAACTGCCGTTTTAGTTGAGAATGGTGCTGATTAAACACTGTGGTCATTTTTGTGTCATTTAGCAACTGTCATAAGAAGAATTCATCATTTTTATACATGCACACTAAATTTCTTTGACTACTAAGATAATACCTCTAACTGCATTCAAACTCTTAAGGTTATTAATTGACCTGGAAATAGGCCTATTCCTTACATTTCTAAATGTGCATTAATCAATTAAAAAACTTTGTGATTTGTTTGACCAATGATAGTCTTATATTGTAAACACATCTGTGGCTTATTAATGGCTTTCTGTGATTTTGCCAAGTAAGACAATGTTCCTGGATCAACATCCTTGTTAGACTTCGTATAAACAGACAGATTTAAAGGTTATCAGTTTCCACTTAAAGATTAAGACTGTTTGCCTGACAGAAATTTTGACTCCAGAAGCAAAAACAAGTTGTTGATCCAGGAAAAAGTCATAATAATATATTAGAAGTGATTTATTAAAATAACTTTGTACTTTCATTGCAGTGTTATGTGATGCTGTTTTTGTTGTTATCTAATTAAATCATCTCATGTTTTGATC
>NW_015670284.1:0-976 GCF_001515625.1 Sinocyclocheilus rhinocerous
TCCACTACTGCACAGGGTTTTCTTATGAGCAATTTAACAGCTTGTCAATTTTTTAACATTCCAACTGATCCAAGTGCACCACAAACACGCATTCCTCTCTCATACAAACGTGTCAATAATGAGCTCAAACAACTTTCACTGTGTACTCAATTGTTACTGACCTTAATGAAATTAAGACAAAATTTGGACCACAAAGACCTAGCCTTCAGATTTAACATCCGTTTACAGAGTGTCAGCACACTGATCAACTCCTGGGTGGACTATATGTATGATAGTCTTGGCAAATTGTCTATTTGGCCACACAGGGATGTTATTTCTGAGAACATGCCAGCTAAATTTAAGGAAGAAATTCCGAATACTTTTGCCATCTTAGACTGCACTGAACTTAAGATTCAGAGACCAAGCTCACTAGTGTTTCAGAGTCAGACTTACTCCACCTACAAGTCTACTAACACCCTTAAGTCTCTAGTGGCCTGCGATCCACGAGGTGCAGTCATTTATGTGTCTGCCCTCTTCACCGGAGCAATTTCTGACAAAGATTTTCAATGAGTGCAACATCCTTGACATTTTGAAGGGGTACATTCAGTGTGGCTATCTCAATGTAGGAGATGGCTTGATGGTTGATAAAGGCTTTCTTTATTTTCTAATAGAGAAGGAAGTTGAGGAGATTGGTTTGCAACTTAACATTCCACCTTTTGCAAGAGCAAACAGACAGATGCCACATGCAGATGTTGAAATGACCAAAAGAATAGCCAAGCACAGGGTTCATGTTGAAAGAGCTATTGCAAAGATAAAGAAGTTTAAAATTGTCAGGCCAAATCCCGATTTCCCGGCTTGTGAACATAAATCAAATATGGTATGTAGTCAGCATGCTGTCTAACTTCCAGCCACATATCATCAAAGATTAAGGTTGTCTGTGTGTAGAAGAGCTGAGTGGTCAAGGAAGATCACGCTGACGTGGTGCACTGTCCTGCAC
>NW_015670285.1:0-598 GCF_001515625.1 Sinocyclocheilus rhinocerous
TTTTAGTTTAATTAATTTTTTATTTTTTTTATTTTCTGTTTTCATAGCCATTTCAAAGTTTTAGTAATTTAGTTGTTTTTGCCATTTTTATTATTCTTATTTTAAACTATAATTATTTTATTTTAAACTATGATATTTTATTTTAAACTATCAATATAGTTAAATGATAAAAACAAAGAGTTTTTTTTAATTTTAGTTAACATTTATTTTATTCAAGTAATAAAAATGTTTTTATGGTTTAGTTTTAGTTAATTATATTAAATGTGATTTGCAAGTCACATAAAAACAAACAAACGATACAGACAGACAGACAATTTTGAAAAGAAAGAGACAACAATATATAATTTAATGATTATGATCTTTTCAGTCTTCTCTTTCCTTGTAATTCTGCAACAAACTAAAATGCTCATATTAGAATAAAAACTTATTTTTTGGTATGAAGTCACTTGATTAAAATGCTGCTGCTGAATTTCTTGCAAGGAATTTTTAGGAAAAATACAGCGATAAACACGGATCTTACACAGTCAATGTCACGCATCGGCTACTGTGGAGGAACGAGGAGATACAGAGACATTACTCCCTCCCCCCCCACAATTCC
>NW_015670286.1:0-454 GCF_001515625.1 Sinocyclocheilus rhinocerous
AGTAGATTGGTCTCTCTAAGCGAGATCCCAATTTCGTCGGTCATCGACGTGATGTCGAGAGTAACCGACTGAAAGGGAACTGTTGATCAATCTAATGTATAGTTTTTGGAATTAAAAGTTGTTGGATTTACTCTTTTATTTTTGTTTTTTCCTTTTTACACTTTGTAAACTGTAAGATTTACAGGTTTTTCTGTAAATGTGTAAATTTTTACTGTATTTTGTACAGTATTCTGGCAACCACAGCTGTCAATTTTAGTTTGTAATTTTTTTTTACCAGTGTACGTTTAGAATTTGTTATTAATAGTTGTAGATCTTTTCGACCTCACAGATCTTTTATTCATTCTAGCAGGTTTATTAACCACCTCTCTAAACACAAACACCCTCTCCAAACCGTCACTTTTCCCTAACAAAGTCTTTATGTTTAAAGCAGACATGCTGTCTGGACAGTGTCTCT
>NW_015670287.1:0-2143 GCF_001515625.1 Sinocyclocheilus rhinocerous
TGTGTGTGTGTGTGTGTGTGTCCATTCTTTATTGTTCTCATAAATGCATTCAGGCATTCAGAGTAAATTGAGAATGCCTAACAATCAGACACTGAGGGCTGTCTGACAATGATTAAGTGATTAGACCAGCCTGTATTTGATGGATGGGGGAAGTTGTGTTGCGCTTGAGCTAATGCCTCCATGCAGTGGACACGCCAACGTGACAAACGCACATCAATTGATCCCTGGAGTCCCTCCCCCGATATTACTAATCCTGTTGCAGGCAATCAGCATCACCTTCTCCTCATGCCACTGGATTGAGTAAAAATGGCAGGGAGAGATTTGAGGTTACAAAACCACTTCAGTTCTATAAAAAGAACTGCAATTTAGTGCTGTGAAGTGAATAAGACATGAGAAGTAGAGGGGGAAAATATTAAATTGAATAAAGTGGGCTAAATTAACAACACTGGGGAAATTTTACTGTTTAGTGTCTCGAAGGTTAAGGTAGAGCAGGTGGTCTCTGATGCATGAGCCGACTTTAACATTGAAGGAATGTTAGGTTGGGTTTAGTTAAGTTAAGCTCATTCAATAGCACTTGCGTAAAATTTTTGATTATACCAAAAATACTTTCTACTCGTCCCTTGTTTTCTTAAAATAAAGATATAAAAATCTAGGTTATTGTGAGGCACTTATGAGGGGGTATATGGGACCAATTTTTGAAATGTGAAACTTAGAATTTTATAAAACCATCTAAAACTTGTGTATTATTAAGCTATACAATTTTTTATCATTTTTATGGTAATTTTAGGGTTTTATGTTGCCATGGCAACCAAGTTGTGAATTTGGATATAACTTTACACAGAAAAATGTGAACAGCACTCTAAAATTATGTATATTGTTTACTAATACAATTGAAACAGTGAGTAATTTAATGTTTACCTGTTGACTTACATTGCAAGTTCTTCGTTGTGACCCAGATTTTTTTTTTATTTATTTACTTTTTTAAAGAAAAGGAGGGTCAAGTCGAAGCAAATTTTTTTGTGGTAAGTGCTGTTGATTGAGCTTAACTTGCACTGAACACAGGAAATATTCCTTAAACGTTATCTCACAATAAAGAATGACTCCTAGATTCAATTTACATGAATATTCCATCACTAATGTTTCTTTTTGCATGTGTAAAAAGATTAATTCAAGCAATGAGTGGGGTAGAGAGCCGACAGGAACAAACATGAAAAAATGTCATTGTGAAAAGATGCCTCTCAGCCACTGTTCCATCCGAGCCTCACTCCATTCCAATTAGCATCCTAATTAGCTGCACTGGATTCTAATAAGTATTACAAATTTGTTTTGAAGACTTCGAGAAACTTGCCAGAATCAGTCAAGGCCCTTTTGCTCTTGAAGCGCAGAACAAGGGCATGTGAGTTATTGCTGCCACCTGGCCTATTGTGGTTTCAGGTGTCGCTGGAACAGTGTTTTGTTTGTATGTGTAACACCCTTTTCTCTTGCTCAAGACGCTTCTTCTTTAATCTTTAACACCGTGAATCTGTACTCAATTCACTTAACTAATGAATTGATTCTTTCTGTATTCTGCATAAAATTGACACTACGGCACAAATCCATAAAATATTTTGTTTTTAGAAGGCTTAAACTTGGAAACTGATCATTATATAAAACTGGTCGCATTTGGAAAATTGGTCAGGACGTCTAATATCATGAACAGATGCCGTTTGGATAGCAAATTGAGAAGATGAGTGTTCAGCAACTGAAAACTTTGACAACTGTCTGTTTTAACATAAAACACTGGAACAGCATGAAAGGAAAGGGAGCTGTCGCCCAGTATTAGTCAAAATGCACTCAAAAAGCAATTTCTTTTCAAGGCAACACAATAAGCTTGAAAGAGCGAATAACAGCTTTGCCCTCCATCCTCCTCTTGAAAAATCTTCAGTAAGACTCAGTAAATAAACTGCGTTTCTGATTGAGCAGATGGACATTACTCTGAATAAGAAGCTAGCATATTAATTTCCTCTCGAAACTAGACTCAGGCTTCAGCTTTTATTTTGCATAGTCTGAAAAAAAGTATTTTTTGCTCTTTTTCTTTCATATTTAAACAGTAAAAAGCTATCACACACACACACACACATATATATATATATATATATATATA
>NW_015670288.1:0-631 GCF_001515625.1 Sinocyclocheilus rhinocerous
ATCTTTATGCAACATTTGTAGCAATTTTTGAATTTTATTCTTAATGTGTGACAAACTGTATCTTTGTATTGCCACAGCGTATAGACAAATTGTTAAAAAAAAGTCAAGATAATAGTACAACAAATGCACCAACTTTAATATTTAAAAAAAAAAAATCTTATGTTTCCTTTTAAATAAAAAAGGAAAAATGAAAAAAATTATAATATCAGCAGTTTAAAATAAAATGAAAAAAAAGGTTATAAAATTGTAAATATTGCCAAATTGTTTAAAAAAGTCCAAATAATAGTACAACTAATGCACAAACTATAATATTTATACAATAAAATCTTATGTTTCCTTTTAAATAAAAAGGAAAAATTTAAATAAAATAAGAAATAATATCAGCAGTTTAAAATACAATAAAAAGAGGTTATAAAAATTGTAAATATTGCCAAATTGTTTTTTTTTTAAAAAGTCAAAATAATAGTACAACAAATGCACAAACTATACTTTTTAAAAAAAAATCTTGTTTCCTTTTAAATAAAAAAAAATAAAATAAAAAAATAAAATTATAATAATATCAGCAGTTTAAAATAAAATGAAAAAAAGGTTGTACAATTGTAAATATTGTCAAATTGTTTAAAAAAAGTCA
>NW_015670289.1:0-1647 GCF_001515625.1 Sinocyclocheilus rhinocerous
ATATATACACACACACACACTACTGATCAGAAGTTCAGTACTTTTTATTCATCAAGGATGCATAAAATTAATCATAAGTGACTTTCAAATAAATGCTGTTCTTCTGAACATTTAAGGTTTTCATCAAAAAATGTAGCATAGTATATTAGAATGATTTCTGAAGGATCATGTGACTGGAGTAATGACTGCTGAAAATTCAGGTTTGCCATCAAAGGAATACATTACATTTTAAAACATTAAAATAGAAAAGTTATTTTAAATTGTACAATATCACTGTTATATTACTGTATTTTTGACCTAATAAATGCAGCTTTGGCGAGCACAAAAGACTTAACATTAAAAAAAATCTTATATTCATATAAAATTATATATTGCCTGTAGTTGTACCACATAGAGCTCTTATTCAAATATCAGTGCTTGCCAAGACTCAGCATGGTCAGTAAGAGTATTGATAAATGTGAATCTGCTGGATCCAGTGTTATTTTAGTATCACTGACATACTTTCAGTTGTTTTTCATTTTCATTTTGGTTAAAGTTTAAGTAATTTTGTTGTGTGTTTATGTCATATAGAAATTTTTATTTTATTTTATTTTGTTATTTTAGTACTAAAGCTAAATTAAACGCAAATGAGAAATGTTGCCTTGGCCAGTTTTTAACTTGTTTTTATTTCAGTTAACATTTATTTTATTTCAAGTGACAATTTTTTAATGGTTTTATTTTTAGTTTCAACTGTAACTATAATAACCCTGGGATGCAGTAATATAATATATTTACATCTGAAAATTGCCTTTCAAAAGAACAAGCATTAGGTGTGCACATTTCTGTTCTAGTAAGGTCAATGAGAATGAGTGATTAGAAGAAAGCCTGCAGGGCTGACCTGCCTTTCCAGAGCTCTGATTGTGCTGGTCCCACAGTCCCACTCTTCTTCAAGGAAACTTCAAATCTGTCCCATTTTCAGTCATCTCATTATAGACAATCATGCACCTGTGGGACAGATAATCACAATGTTTAAAATGTCTTTAGACCCACACAGAGGAAGACAGAGAGGGGGAAGAGAGCGATACAGAGTCTGCATTCACCTTCTTTTCTGGTTTCTCTCTTCTCTGCCTGATCATTCTGGTGGCTGCAGTTCTCTGCTGTGTTTTGCAGATTACTGTAACCCAATCGGACCTGTGCATGACCCAGTGATACAACAATCTGTATTGCCAGAGTCATCATGGATGCCAAGGCAAGAGTGCAAACAACATTATGTAAAGCTAAAACCAAAAACAAAAATCATGGTTCATTTTCATAATTATTCCAGTCTGGAACCTAAACATCCCATCCCAATGATAGTTCACCTAAAAATGGATAGTCTGTTATCATATACTCACCCTCATGCCACTCTAAATATGTATGACTTTCTTTTTTCTGTGGAACACAAAAGGACATATTTAGCAAAGTGGTCTTGTTGCATTTCCATACAATAAAAGTAGATGGTGATCTTCTCTGAGATTGTGCTAAACTTTCTGCAGACGGAAGAAGGTCATTTGAAATGACATAAGGGGTGGAGGGGGTAAATGATGACATTCTTTCATTCTTGGTTGAATTATCCCTTTAAAAGTGTCATATGATGCGATTTCAATTTTTCCTTTCTCTTTGGAGTGT
>NW_015670290.1:0-489 GCF_001515625.1 Sinocyclocheilus rhinocerous
ATTTTGAGTAATTATTAATATTTTATAATATTAATATTTTTTTTAATTATGTAATTATTATAATAGCAATAATTAAGTATTATTAATGGTAATAGTTAATCATTTCATGTAATCTTATAATTTGATTGATTTGTCCATTCAGTCAGTTTTAAACTGTGGCCCTTCGATATAATTCACTTTAGTTTTTCCAAATATATAGTTGACATTTTGATTCTCCCTTATTTATTGGGGAGAAACTGAAATGTAATAAGATCTGAATACATTGTGTTGTTTGCTATAGAAAGTCTTTTAATTATATATTACAAAACTAGTCATTTTCCACAATAGCACAATACTAACACATTGAAACATATCACCTATTGACTGCTGCCTTATTTATTTACTTTAATAATCTGTGCCCCTAATAAAGATTTAATTTTATTGACAAGCCTTATTTGTCTTTCTGTTATTTGGTATATATTTTAAGCACACACTTAACAGACACTCAGC
>NW_015670291.1:0-882 GCF_001515625.1 Sinocyclocheilus rhinocerous
ATAGCAGAGAGAGAGACAGAGCGGCACACTTCTCTGAACTCTTCAACACCATTGAGAAGGTGCATACATGCACATTTGGACGTGAATGCGCTCCGTCCAACACATAGTCGTTCAAAGTTACTCCATTTGTTAGTGTGCATGAACCAGTGTTATTTTAGTATTATTTATGTACTATTATAGTTTTTATTAATATTTTGAATTACATTTTCTTCTTTATCTTTTCAGTTTTCATTTTAGTTGATGTTTTAGTAATTTTGTTAGGTGCTTTTTTCATTTTTTTATATTTCTATTTAGCTAGCTATTTAGCTAAATTTCAGTTTTTCAATTGAATTTTAGTTCTTCAACTTTTTATTTCTGTTAGTTGCCAAGTTATCATATTTAATTTTAGTTTAAAGTAATTTTGTTATGTGCTTTTGTCATTTTTATTATTTTTGTTTTTTTTAATATTTCTATTCAGCTTTAATTTATATTTTCTTAATTTTTAGTGCTTTTAGTACTTCAGCTTAAACTTATTGTTAACATTTTTAATTTTAGGTTAAGTAATTATGTTGTGTTTTTTGTCATTTTTTTAATATTTCTATTTAGTTTTAATTTATTTGTATTTCAGTTTTAGTGATTATAGTACTTCAACTTCAACTTATTTTATTTAAGTTAGTTTCCAAGGTAACAGTTTTAATGTAAGTTTTTGAAAGTAATTTTGTTATGTGCTTTTGTCATTTTTAATAATTTTCATTTTTATTTATTAATTAAATATTTCTATTTAGCTTAATTTAGATTTATTTCAGTTTTAGTACTTCTAACATTTCAAATTAAACGCATTTTATTTCAGTTAGATAGTTATGATATGTGCTTTTGTCATTTTTATGACTTCAATATTTCTAT
>NW_015670292.1:0-814 GCF_001515625.1 Sinocyclocheilus rhinocerous
TTAATGTTAGTTAATAAAAAGTACAGTTGTTCACTGTTAGTTCACGGTGCATTAACTTATGTTAACAAACACAAATTTTTATTTTAATAATGCATTAGTAAATGTTAATTTAATATTAACTAAGATTAAAAAATGCTGTAGAACTATTGTTCATTCTCAGTTCATGTTAACTAAAGTAGTTAAGTTATGTTAACTAATGAAACCTTACTGTAAACTGTTACCTTATAATTTTTCGAAGAGAGTCTGATGTAGATCAGTGTGTACTTTTGATTTTGTCTGGATAACATTTAAGTCCAATTCCACTACTTAAAAAAAAATTTTTTTTTAAATCATGTTCTGGTAAATCACAGAAATTACGACATACTAAACTGAAAGTATAAGATTAAAAATTCAAAATTATAACTTAAGTTGAAAATCTAATATACAAAAGTTAAATAATGAGATTAACAAGTTAAAATTCTAATTGAAAATGTTGAAATTATGACATACTAATTTTAATTTGCATATATCATTATCTGACTTAAGTATGTTATCATTTGTCATTTTTAATCACATAATTTTGACTTTGTATGTCACTTTTTTTTATTATGATTTACCAGAGCATTATTTTATTTTATTTTTTTCTTATTGTCACAATAACTACTTTTAGTTGGGCAATATATTGTCCCAGAAATAAGTGTGGTATTATTGTCATTTTAAGACCATTTTATGCCACTAAATATATAATGATAATATAACAGCATAATAATGCAAGTAGTGCATGCATAACATTGCATGCACAAGATGCTGCAAAAGACAGTCAAACACATCCATC
>NW_015670293.1:0-597 GCF_001515625.1 Sinocyclocheilus rhinocerous
TGAACGTGGACTGGCAGGCTTCCCCAGTTCTTGCCCTTTTAAATTGATTTCCATGGCCTTTTTAAAAATTAATTTATTAATTTATTTATTACTTTTATGGGGCATTTTTTTAAAACTCCAAAAAATGCAAAATTCTTCAATTCAATCAATACATTCAATTAGAATATTAAGACATATATTATTAATCTAAGTGAAATTATTGATTACATTTAAGATATTTGAAATGCTATTACCAATCATATTAAATCAGTATCATCAAAAGCCATCTTTGCTCTACCAGTGGCACAGAAGTTGCATCTGAAGTGGCATTTAGTCTGTATTTACGCAGAGTAGTACTGAGCAGCAGTGCAGCTTTCAGACAGAAGCTTGTGTCAATAGCAGTGACAGAAATGAACTTTTCCATTAGGGGCAACATTTGCCTTAATAAGATCGTTGTGCAAGGGAGACATCAGGTGGTGAAACTTGTACTCTAGAAACTATCATGAAACAGTCAAGTTCTCCAACAAATATTAATTCTCAGAGTACAAGACAAATCATGAAGTTTTACATGGTCATCTCTATTTCAGCGGAATTAAGTCTATGTCTAGCTCTTTATTT
>NW_015670294.1:0-491 GCF_001515625.1 Sinocyclocheilus rhinocerous
ATGTAATGGGAGAATAACCTCTAGTGGCAATCGGCCTGAAGCCCATGGAGCGGATTCGTGACAGGTTTAGATGCTGCATCAAGGCAACACGAACTCCAGCCCCTTCAGTGTTTGCAACAGGTACCTGGTGTGTAACATCTGGTTGGGGGAAAGGACCAGGTACACACCACTCCTCTCTATACTCCTCACCATGGGTCTCACAGAGGTTGTGTAGTACACAGCAGGTGAGCACCATGGACTTCACCCTTTCTAGATTGCAGTCATTGTGTTTCAGTAGGCATCTCCATCTTCCTTTCAATCAGCCAAATGCATTTTCAACCACAACTCTCGCCTTGCTTGTTTTATGGTTATATACCTGCTGCTGTGCTGTTAGGAAACCATTTTCAGGGAAAGGCTTCATGAGCCAGCTTGTCAGTGGATATGCTGCATCTCCAAGGATGTAGAAGCCCACGTCTTGTCCATTAATATTTCTGTATTGCTGTGCAAACAAA
>NW_015670295.1:0-926 GCF_001515625.1 Sinocyclocheilus rhinocerous
AAAGGAGGACGTATCCTAACCTGTTTTTAATTGCTACTGATCCTTAGTCATTTTTTCTTAATAATTGCACTGAATGTTAATTGTTTATTTGGCTGCACATAAAAAAAAAACACTTGCAAAGCTTCTTCATGATAAAACACATGAACTGAAATGAAAAACCATTAATGGGAAAATATGGAACTCTGAATAAATATGCTCTCTTTAAGCAACAGACCTTAATCAACTTAATACTAACATTTACATCTTTGAGCAACACCTCATATTTTGTTTTTGAATACACATATATTGGTAATGTTACTGTTGACACTGAATTAACCAAAAGAAAAAACAAACTAACAAAACAAACTATAAGCCTCTCACTCTACCCTTTCTTTGTCATGATTTGGTCCTATAAGCATTAGCTGTAACTCATTCTTTGGCATCTTTACAATAGAATACTTCATTTACAAAAAACGAAATCCAAAATCATGTGAATACACAGTAAACACAAAACTGATTACAGAATGTACCTGTACATGAGACTTATATCAAAATGTATAATTCTAATAACTATAAAAAGGCTATCTTATAAGTTTGTTGTCATCAAATACATTTTATGGTATATAAGTATTTTTTAACAGAACATACCTGTTGTTGTAAGTGCAGGTATTGTTACAGCTGTTGTTGGTGGTACTGCAGAAAAAAGAACAAAAAAAAATTAGAAAAGAACCAAATGAACTTATATAATTTTAAATAAAAGTAATATTTAAATTTATTTATTAAAAAGATGACACTAACAATAAAAATAAAAAAAATCAGTTAAAGGGATAGTTCACCCAAAAATGAAATTATCCCATGATTTACTCACCCTCCGGGGATCCTAGGCGTATCTGACATTCCTCTTCAGACGAATCCAATCGGAGTTATATTAAAAATTGTCCTGGCTC
>NW_015670296.1:0-733 GCF_001515625.1 Sinocyclocheilus rhinocerous
TCATTTTTGGGTGAACTGTCCCTTAAAGGGAAATAAAACAAACCTAGTACAACTAAAGCCAATGGGAAAGGGTTAGTTAATCAATCATGAGATTCAAATGAACAACTGCATTATAAAGTAAAATAAGTTGTATTCAAACACACTGAGCTTTGCGCCATTCAGAAAGAGCCGAGCTGTGATTGACAAATGCTAGGCAGCATTTTGAGGTGTTATACACAACCGTGGCCACTAGAGGTCAGTGATTACCAACCGAAGACACTTCTTTGTAACATCATCATAGGAAACTGATATGAAAATAAAATCCATTTCACTCTAGAATGGACACTCCCAAAATTGATTTATCTTTGACATGCTTCTCAATGATGTTTATTGTACTTTGGGGAATGCTAGAGTTTCCTAAAATGAACTAAAACGCTGGACCTGAAGCCTAAGTAACAAATAATAATCCAGACTCATACTGTATGTTATCCAACATTTCTTTCAGGAGGTCAAAGTGCTCATAGTGAAGTCACAGATTTCCCCCTTTTCCCTGTCCTGTACCTGACATTGCACTTCCTCTTCCTGTTTTGTGTGTGATCAGTGCCGCAGCGGCACCATCACCTCTACGTAGTTAGAGGGGAACAATCCGGTCTGGCCGTGCAGGGTTCCCTCGAACCAGTTCTCATCTATTTGATTGGTCAGCGTGATCACGTCGCCCTCGCAGAAGCCAAGCTCTCCATCGTTCTCCGCTTCA
>NW_015670297.1:0-538 GCF_001515625.1 Sinocyclocheilus rhinocerous
TTTGCAATGAAAAGTAGAAGGGAAACCGGTCTGTAGTTCTCTAAATTAATTAGTGAGTACTGAGCAATAGTAATTAAGAGTGTGTACTTACTATAGGTTTAGGATTAGAGGTTTGTTTAGTTCTTGTTACTTGTAATCCTGCTTAAATTAGTGTTATTACTATAGTAGTGTAACAAGCACAATTACAAATTAAAGTGATTACCAAATATTGTTATATGAATAAAAGTAAAGCTCAATAATCTCTTAAAACAGCATACAGTAACAAGGATGATTTGGAACAACGGGCTAGGGCAGGGTCATATATTGAATATTCACAATGCATTTTACTGCTACCCTAAAATTAAGCTACTGTACGATGTGGTTTTGCAATGATTTTCCTAAAGAATGTGTCATTGAACTAGTTTCGCAGTTCTTCCTTGCCTTGAGAATTTAAGAGTGTTAAGATGGTTTTTTATTAACTTCAGTGGAAAAAAAATATTGGTAATTTTCCTTTGTGAAAAAGAAGTACTATATACCTGTAGCATACTTTTGAAAAAGG
>NW_015670298.1:0-1554 GCF_001515625.1 Sinocyclocheilus rhinocerous
TGAAAATTAGACCTTACAAGCTGAGAGGGCTGTGAAGGTTTACTTAGCCGATAAAGAGGTGAGAGAAAATCTCCTACGGCAGGTCTCAGAGAGGCTAGAATAGCTGAAGACACAGGGCTTCTGTTAAGAGAGGGCCACCTCACTAACAGAGAGCAAGACTCTTCATTCAAGTTTATATGAGTGATACGTGCTTGAATAGGAGTTAGTCGCTTTGAAGGCGAAAGACATCGGTTCAAGAAACTGAATCAGGTGAACTGATCCTTTGGATCCTGTGCAGAATGAGTTAGAAACGGTGTACCGTTGAAACAGATGAAAAACTTTTGAGTGCAGCAAGCTTAAAGTTTAGAAACAAAAACAGCAATAGCAACTGAGATGAAACAATAAATGTAGATAGTAAGTAAAACTAAGAGAATTAGTATTTGACTTTAATCGGTATAAGACAATTTGAACATCCAGTAATTTGTAATTGAAGCGTACACTCAAAAAAATGTTTCTTTAAACTAACTTAATTCAATTATGGACAGTAGTTCCACACAACCAAATTGTATTTTGTTAACATTAATGGCATTTTTTGAATCTATGCAAACTCTTTGTGTTGTGACAACGCAATTGAATGAGGAAGAATCTATGTGAAATAGTAATGTCCAACCAAATCAATGTATTCACTTTCCTTTAACTTAAACTGGTTAAGTTTAAGTTTAGTGAACATGTTTTGGTTCATTACAAACTGGCCAAATGTGTTTCACTCTATCAACATAAGGAGGTTTGTTTCAAACAACTCATTTAAATTATGGACAGTGGTGTCATCCAATTAGTTCTAGTTACTTTAACTAAATGATTTCTATTTAAAGTTACTCCCTTCAACAAAGCATTTTTTGTGTGATTGTCTTGTAATGAGTCATAAAAGACAAGATGTCACAAATAATCAAAGTGTATTTGTTAAACAAGCAATAAATAGTTACATACAGTTAAATACAGTTGAAAGCACATTACAAAATTACACAAAATAGCAGAAATATCAAACTACTGTCATTTTCTAATTGGCATTTATAGGTAACCAATTAAACCTTATTCCAGGAACAGGAACTGGCTCCAGAAATAGCTTTTGCAGTACTTCAAATGTGTACTTGAGTTCAGGAGGGTTGCTCAAGTTCAGTCCATATATCAGTCCCAGCAACATGGTTTTGCATAGTGTATACTCCTAAAGGCCTTTCCACACTGAGCGCGAAAAAGCTAAACGAATATCGGACGCAATGACGCGCTTGAATAAAACAATAGATTTCTATGGATGCTTCCACATTGACCGCAAACATTTGTGCACCGAAAATGCAAAAAAAAAAATTTATTCCGCACTAGTCCGACGAATCTTTTCAGTTTCGCAAAGCGAAAACACGGGCCGTCCAATAAGACTTGAGCTAGGATCATGTGACCGGAGCAGCTGCTCTTGCACAAAAGGGTGAGAATAGTGGCGCTGTTCGAAACCAGCGTAAACAACCATCGAAGAAGAGTATCGCACACTGTAAAACCGAACAGTGAAATTAATTAAATGAAATG
>NW_015670299.1:0-595 GCF_001515625.1 Sinocyclocheilus rhinocerous
CGGAGGAGCCCGCAGAGGGAGAGGGAAGGGAAGAGGGAGGAGGCCTGTGGGGAGAGGGAATCCTAAAAAGCCTAAAGATAAAATGGCAGCCCTGGCAGCATATTTTGTATAGAATGCTAATTTGTCTTGCAGCGGAAAATCAAAGCCAGCTTAATAAGGCTTAAAGTGCAAAGTACTCAAAAGTTGAACATGGCAATAAACTTTTAGTTTAATAGAGTCTTTGCTGTATCTTGTCTGTTTTTTTTGTGTTTTTTTTTGGAGTTTATGCCTATATATTCAATGCACCATTTGAAAAAAACTAAATGTGTTTAGTGTCTCTTGCATAAGTCTGCATAAATGTGCATAAGTCTCTTATGCTCAGCAAGGCTGCATTTATTCTATTAAAAATACAGAAAAAAACTGTAATATTGTGAAATATTATTATAATTTAAAAGAACCGTTTTCTATTTGAATAATTTCATTGAAGACTGGAGTAATGGCTGCTACTAAATTACATTTTCAAATATATTCAACTAGAAAAGTCGCACATCTATATGAAACGATATACTAAATATATATAAATAAATTGGCAAAATGATACATAAAGTTAGTAACA
>NW_015670300.1:0-641 GCF_001515625.1 Sinocyclocheilus rhinocerous
TTTTCATTTTGGGGTGGAGTATCCCTTTAAGATATTTAAAAAGCTGTCTGTCAGCGTCCTGTTTTATAAAACACACAGGAAAAATACTCTCCGTCTTAGAAGATGTTCAGTATCAAAGCCTGTCAAAACAAGTTTTCAGTTTCAATTCAATATCTTTATTGTCATTGTACTGAAAGAACAATAAGATAGGATTGTTGGGAATATGCCTCCCTGAAGTCTGCCTAGGAAGTTACTTCTTACAAAATTGGCTGCTATATGACGTGATGTGTTTTAAAGTGATTTTATGTTTAAAAAATAAATGCTTTGCTTTGTGCAGTTTCATATTTCTTTCTTTCTTATTCACTTCTCGACAAAGTAAAAAAGCTTATTTAGTGGCAATAGAACAATATACCGTATAATAATAAAAAGCAGTATTTATCTAACATTTATGTATGCTTTCACTAAAATATTGAATCACATGAAAAATGCAATTGTGAGACTTCTGAGAACATTGTCGAGTGCTTTAGAATAACTTCCATTAGTAAGTCATTAACAAACATTATATAATGTTCAACAGATCAGTAGTTAATATTCAAATATGAGATAATGTGCTTGTAAATGTTTCTAATGAACTTACTGAACATTACATAATGATTAACAGA
>NW_015670301.1:0-733 GCF_001515625.1 Sinocyclocheilus rhinocerous
AAAACTAAAGAAAAGTAACATGCTTTTACATTATGCATTTCAGAAAAAAATTCTCAACCTAATAATTTGAATAAATGACTAGAATAACTTGATTGTACAGTTATCGGTGAGGACTTTGTGATGAATATGGCATATGTTAGTGGGATTTACAAAGTTTTCTAACTATTCCAGATGAATATGACGATGACCCGGCTGTTTTAAGGGCTCAGCTGTCTTGTGGCCATGTCATAGATCCAGAAACACTGACTGACTGTTGCAGAGCTCAGCTGAACGATGTGAGTCTGTCTGTGAACATTTCTCTGTATTTTTACACTTCAAAGTAATTATAATATCAGTGTTATTATGACTATCATATTAATGCTGTGAAGACTAACCATAAGCTCTGGTGTTTAATTTCAGGGACAGACTGAATTCAAATGTCCGCTGTGCAAGAAAAAATGGCCATATGATGAAGTGCGAAAACTGGCAAAACTTACACTTGAAGAGCAACTGAGTTTCGAAGAAAAGCTTGGAACGAACACTGCTAAGAAGATAGTCGACTTTAGGGATGTATGTACATTTCTTGCTTTGATCTTGTGATTATATTATTAAATTTTTTTTTGGACTCTCAATGTTGCTGTTAGTGGACAGATGAAAAGTGTTGCAGAAATAACACGTCTTCGTAAGGGACTTAATTTTAGAGATGGACCATGTGCAAGATTTTCTAACACTGTGCATTTCTGTATTTAATCTT
>NW_015670302.1:0-664 GCF_001515625.1 Sinocyclocheilus rhinocerous
TTCTCAACTGTTTATGTTCACTTAAGACAAAACTGACTGTGCAAAAAAGAAAACTCGCCAAGACAATTGTTTGTGTATTTGTCCATTCAAGTTTAAGCAGACGCAAAATAGAACTGAATTCGGTTTTAATAAAGTTGTCTCCGTCATATCTTCTTGCACTTGAATGGTGTAAAATCGCTTGAACGTTTCAATCGACAAGACTTGTATAAATGATCAACTTTCTTGACGCAACAGCACTTGTCTTTTGAGTGTCTTACATGTATTTACATGTGTGTAAATACCGTGCTTCACGCTGAAGGGGTAAAGAACATATTTAATTACATCGCAGCCTGCACATGTGACAATCACCCTAAGCCACACAGCGATATCGGTTTTATTTCTATATATTGTGCTGTCCTACCAAGTACTATGTTTTAACCATGTACCAAGTTCTTTATTTAATTTAGATCAGTAAAAAAAACTGTAATTTATAAAAACTTTTTAAAAATACTTACTGCAAAATGCCCAATACAATTATTTTATTGCTTCACCAGTGTAATATGCATTGCATTTTGGCCATTTTTAAATGCTATTTCGTGTAATTAACAGTGACTGTACATTGGGAATTTAAAGCAGTAGTGTTACTGTAGTTGATGTCTGAAGTAAAGGAAAGTTTGTTTCCCTC
>NW_015670303.1:0-1172 GCF_001515625.1 Sinocyclocheilus rhinocerous
AAATAACTGTAAAGTTGCAATGAAAGGTAACTGAGCATCTCTCTCACTCACATACAGTGTTAGAAGAAATATGGGCCAAGAAAAAAGGCGGCATACTATGCAGTAAAATCGGCCCATATAAAATCTTTACATGGGATGTTGAATGCCTCAGACCTGGAGAAATGCTTGAAAGTGAGGTAGATGATGTAAACCATCAATATTTATAAATCTGCAAATAGTGTGTGTAATTGCTATTCTGAAATATTTTGGTTTAATCAGTTTTCCTGTAGGCATGAATAAATGCGCTGTAAGAGGTACAATTGTGTAAATCAATTGGTTTTGTTTTAGGTTATCAATGCATACTTCACCTTGCTTACTAAAAGGTACGCAGGCAAGGCCTATGTTCTTGATTCCTTTCAGGCATCGAACCTCTGGAATGGCAGTGCCAGGTCAATGAAAAGGGTAAAAAAAAAAAAAAATCCTGATTTCTTCAAATGGATTTTTTATGCTATATAGGAGAACTAGTAAAATGACCTTGTTACAGTATTCCATGCATCTCCACTGTAGCTGGATCCAGGGGAATATGATGTTTTGATTGGTTCCATTAAGGAGAACAACCACTGGACACTCATGGTCTGTTTCTTTCCATTCTTATCCTTCTATAAACTAAAGTGATATAAATTCAGAGCAAGATATAATAATATTCATTTTACAGGTGATATATCCTAAAGAATTCTCTAGCTAAATTATCTTGGTGAAAAACGTCAAAAAGTAGCTCATTGTAAAAAGGTTGTAAGGTAATAACAAAAATATGCCCTTCATGTCCTCATTTATTAATTGTTTGTCTGACTTTTATTAACATTTGAAATTCATCTGAACCCAACAAAGCAAATTTATGGCCACAAAGGGAATTGCTGGAAAGTGGGAATGTGGTAGTTTACCACACAGCTTCCAACAGGATGGCAATTCATGTGGGATTTTTGTATGTAAAGTAGGTGTTGTTTTTTTAAATGCACACTTACTAATTAAACCCTCAATACTTTTAACACTTTTAATTAGTTCTTTTTGTAGTTTGCAGAAGCAATTCTAACAGGCGGCAGTTTGGAACCACAGCTGCCAATGTTGACATGCTTCGCAAAGAAATGGGCCTGTGTCTGCTACAAGAAAGTGGTATGTATATATATATATATATA
>NW_015670304.1:0-704 GCF_001515625.1 Sinocyclocheilus rhinocerous
ATTTCATCGTAACATATAGGCCTGGCCTACAGAAAAGAACATTTAAGTTTAATCTATCTAATATCGTGTTAGTCATACTATACAATGATTTATAGCTTGTCTTTGAATAATACAGAACATAAAGAGCTTTAAAAAATAATTGTATATTAAATCGCAATCGCAATATTGGTAAAAAAAAAATCACAATTAGATTATTTTCCAAAATCGTTCAGCCCTAACTTAAACTATAAATTAAAAGAATCCTCCTATCCTTGAAATCCAAATTTGACACATGATCCACATGATCAGGGAGTTCTCCACACGGATGTTGATCATTCACTACTCTTGACTGAATAACTTTTGGAAATTTAATAAAGATTAATCTGGATACTTAATTTATACAGTGAAGGCTATGCAGTTTTTTTTTTCTTCATTCCGTTTCTGTAGCATTTCTTTTTTTCTCATAGATGTACATGAAAAACTTAAACTCTTTTTGTTCTATTGTATTTATTTGTCCTGTTGTAATTTGTTTGTTTCTATTTTTTTACTGTTTACTTGTATTCAATAAACTTGAGATTTTGTAAAATATATTATCTAGGCTAGTATTATTTTTTTGCAATGATATCGAAACTGGTGTGGAGAATTATGAAAATTTCAATAGTATCAAAAATTGTTATATCTACCTTATTTCAAACAAAAATGACTATATAGTGATATATATATAT
>NW_015670305.1:0-982 GCF_001515625.1 Sinocyclocheilus rhinocerous
TAGAAAGTCCCTGTAAAAACAGGAAAAATTGAGGAGACAGGAGCAAACGTGTCTGTGTCGCACATAATCCCCAGCAATTGTTTATTCAATGTTTTTTTCCCCACATTGTAATTCAATAAAGCTTTATCAATAAAGTATAATTCTTTTTTTCTCATTAATGCACAAATGTCATTCTTTCTTTTTCTCTATTGTCAAAACAATGCACATTTCACCTTTACATTTTTCCTTTTTTTCCCCACAAAACAAAACATACATTTGAGCTTTTCACTTTGCTCCTTTAAATCTACTCAGACAAGTCAAAAGGTATCTGATGAGTATAAAATCATCACACATGACTGAACATGTAAGGCCTAAGAACCTGAGAAATATATGCAAACCATACACACTTAACATTCTAGTTACTGATCTTATAATCAGATCTGCCACCATGTTACATTAACATTAATTTTTTCCTTCTGTATTGGCAGGAAATAGAATTGCATTACATTCGTTTGCACTGGAATGTCTGTTTGAAACATTGTCTGGAGAAGTGCATTGATATTTATGTCACACATGAACTCTGATTAACCAAACACAATTATAATATGAATAAAAAATAATTAACATCATAACCTGGTAACTGGAGCCTGTATGAATCGAAATAAACGCATTTCACGAGCACATCACAAGCGTCCATTTCACAGCGTCCACAAAATGGCTGCCGAGCTACGCATATTCAATACCTTCAGAAACCGGAACATTTATAAACAATATATTTGCAACATAAACATACACATAGGAATTAAATGACTCATGTGCATATTGTTTTGTTGTTGTTAAATGTCATACCTGTAAAAACAGGAAAAATTGAGGAGATAGGAGCAAACGTGTCTGTGTCGCACATAATCCCCAGCAATTCTTCTTCTTCTTCCGTTTTTTGGCGTGTTACCATCCCCAGCAATTAGCCTTTTTCACACTTCCGGGTTTTGTGTTTCCGGCGTTC
>NW_015670306.1:0-695 GCF_001515625.1 Sinocyclocheilus rhinocerous
AAAGAGAAAGGAAAACTTGAAATCGCATCGTATGACCCCTTTAACCAACTTAAACCTTACTGTGACTGAAATAGGAAGAAGAAGAAGAAGAAGACACAAAATGTAACAGCTATGCCACGTTGTAAGAATTATTACTTCATAATGTTCACAAAAAATAAATATGAAAACATCTAATTCAAAGCCTAAAATTATATATCAGTGATACTAAAATAACACTGGACTGAGTTCTCAAGTTTGCAGCAGTGGTCAATTTGATATACAGCTCAGTTTTATTGTTTTCTCATCTCTGTGTTTGTTCACTGTGAGACCCTTCTCAGACTCTGTTTCCTGGGGCTGAAGAGACACTCTACTGCTCCCATACCAATCATTTGCCCTGATGAAGTGTTTTTGCCCACATCCCCTCTGAGTCTGTTGAGAAACGTATGACTGACCGTCAGAGTTCCTCCAAGAACTGACAAACACACCTCATCGCAAGCTTGACAGCCAGCCAGGACTCAAACAGAATTAGTGCCGATTTTCAAAGTTTTAGTATATAGACACAGCACATCCTGTTAACCCGTGTGACAGGTTCACAGAATGGGTCACGTAAAACTAGATTTTTCACTGTTGCCATATATTTGTCCCACTTTGCAGGTCGAGAACTATTATGGCCACAGACATAAGGTGTGATCACATTTACCATTGCTTGGCAAAAT
>NW_015670307.1:0-594 GCF_001515625.1 Sinocyclocheilus rhinocerous
CAAATACAAAATACTGTCTCTCAAAGTATTTGACTACAAATACATATGTTGTTTTTTTGTTTTTTTTTCAAAATGCAAATTACAAAATACAAAATACTGAAAAGTAATTAAATACGTATTTTAAATACATTTAATTAAAATACGGCCCATCTCTGGTAACATCACTGCTGCGTGCAGCCTGCTTGAAATTAATTTCAGCCTGCTTAAATTTAAATACCATTTAAACATCACGCGATATACGGTAGGAGTAGCTATAGGTTAAGATGGGGGAGGATGCCCCATTAAGAACAATGTGTATTTACTTTTAAATTGTAACGTATTTAGATATAAGTTTAGCATGCATCAGTCAATGTGTTATTAAGGGAAATAAATATAAACATTTGATATTTTAATGTACAGTTAAGGAGGGTAAGATGGCCCCTACCTTCGGCAAGAAGTAACACAAGTAACTAAGGGTCTAATTTGACTCATTTTCACTCCTCACATCTAAAACATGTGCATGTGCACAAATCCTTTATTAGAAAACAGTCGCAAAAAAAAAAAACGTATATTCGATATATAAGATATTCGATATTTGATAAAACGTTGACATAA
>NW_015670308.1:0-552 GCF_001515625.1 Sinocyclocheilus rhinocerous
AGAAACTCTATATGCGTGAGAGCTGAATATGCATAGACTGAGCAGAATAAGCTGAACACACCAATAAAGCCCAACTTTGATGTTGATCATCCAGATTTAATGCAAAGAATTCATCAGTGAGAAGCAGCTTCCTCAATATTAGAGAATGCAAACGGTCTTATGACAAACACCTGGGGCACACCTAATTTTTTAAAACAAGCATTTCTTGTCAGAACAAGTGAGTGAAGCAAAATGATGAGAAACAATGTGATCTAACAAAAAGAGTACTTTACAATTTGCATTAATAAACTTCTCTATGATGATTTATTAAAGCCTACGTTTATATAAAATGTACATAAATTTAGTTCACAACACCAGAATGTCTTGCAGATCAAGGGGGTTGAATAATTTTGATTAAAATATTTTACCTTCTCTAATATTCCCTCACACATATTACTCTCTATAATGGAGTACAATAGAGCTAAAGAAGGCCCGTGGGATATTCTCTGCAATAACACCACAGCACTATCTGCAGTACTGCATAAAACTGTTTTGCATAACTGTGCAAGAATG
>NW_015670309.1:0-475 GCF_001515625.1 Sinocyclocheilus rhinocerous
CCAACACTGTGAGTCACTGAGTCATAAAACATCTTTAAATATATACAAAAAAAATCTAAAACTGGGTTTGATGGCTGTTAGCTTTGCTTTGTGCAAAAGAAATTTCCCTTAGAAAATTAACATTTGTATAGCGTCATCAACTATGGGAAATCCAGTGTTACAGTCTGGACTGTACATTAATTTAAAAAGGCAATGCATGAGTAATATCTATGACTGAAATACATTTATTAAATTTAAATTTATTTACAGTGTAAAACACAACCTTAAAAAAAACTATAGGGTAACAACAGTAGCTACTTTCATTGACACTGATCATTATATCAATTATATAAAAATTTTTAAAAAGTATTTAAAGAACATTAGAGTAAAACATGCCAAAAACAATCCCTATTTGTCCATATTTAATAATGTTTCTTGAGTGCTTCATGATTAAGTCAGTATTTTATACTTACATTAATGAGGAAGTGCTTTTGTG
>NW_015670310.1:0-485 GCF_001515625.1 Sinocyclocheilus rhinocerous
CCTTATTGTTTTTGTTCTCCTGTATAAGTTCTGGCCACAGTTTCAAGGTAAGTTTCCTATTGTGTTATTTTCTTTTAAGATATGTGTTTTTTTTGCTCTTGTTGTGTTTTTTTTAAGGAGTTTAAAATACTGTCTATAAACTTGTACCCTATATGTAGACAGTAGTAGTGTACAGCAGTGGCCAAAAGTGATGCCCAGCATAGGAAAACTGATATCTTCACCCTTTAATCAAACATATTGATGTTATGTTGATGTAGATTTTCTAAACGTATTGCGTAGTTGTGCTTGGAAAGTGTAAAACTATTGTATGTGCTCCCTGTACTTCATTTCCTGTGAAATTTTTGTTTTTCTATGCATTTTTATTTTTTTGCATAGTAAAATAAAATGCATATCTCCACGATAAGCTGTAGTATGCGTTTTTTGGCAAATAGTTTTGTTAGTTAAATACCTTAAAGGGGTCATATGATGCGATTTCAAGTTTTCCT
>NW_015670311.1:0-2157 GCF_001515625.1 Sinocyclocheilus rhinocerous
TTTACATCTTCCAAACCTCTGCACCTCCAACACGTTAGTGGGAGCAGAGGCCATAAAATAAAGATTGTAAATGAACCTTTTATATTTTAAAAATGTTATTTACGTTTGTGCAATACAAAAAGGGGGGGTTTATGGTTTTCTTCTTGGCCCCGGCTCTTTTTTCCAGCGCCTCGTAACAGAGAGCCATGGAGAAGCTTCAATAAAACCTCAACCTCGGTCTTGAGGTCAACTATGTGGGTTAACTGCTGGATTATCACAAAGCTCCTACTTTGCCTGGCACCTCCATCAAGGAGGAAATAATCGTGTTTTTGTCTCCCTTTGAGATTTCAGAGGTGTGAAAGGCTCTGTTGATGCGCTCTGAAATGAAGCCGTTTTCTGCACTTGGCCTTCTGAGCTCTGAACTGTTGAACCTGCGTTCGGCCTGTTAGCATTACTAGACTCTGCAACAACACCTTCCAAGTTACCATATTCCCTCCATTGCCCCGGGATGGACATGTTTCCACAGTCAATGTCCTCGGTTGACCCAAAAGCACAGTGAAGTCCCGAGGAGGAGGGATGTTACAGACGAGCAGCGGTGCATCCTTGATGAACTCTTTCAAAGGTTCAGTGGCATTCTGGCTCCCTCGACATGAATATGAAAGAAGGGTAAGTATTAAGTAATTTCCAGCTCTGTTATGGCTTACAAAGACCAGTCACTAGGTCTCAAACTTTTCAGGATAATCAGGAATTCTCCTCATTGCTCGAAGGATCAACACTTCCAGTTTAAGTCTAGAGAAACATCTGACTGAATGTAACTGCGAACTAAGACGGCCCAATGTTTTCACGTCATTCTGGATCTATAAAGAGCTTTGACTGAAGTAAAGTGCTCTGTTATATCTCTGGTGCCTATAAACCTTAGATGCAGATGTTAGATGTGTAGTGAACATGATGTTTTACCTCTTTTACAAGCAAACGTATCACAAAAAGTATGCATCACAGAAAGAAAAAAAATCTAAAAGATTGATTGCTAATGGAATTCCAACTGCATTAGAATTCAGTTCGTTTTCATTATTTGGAAGGTTCAAAGCTACCTTCACAAGATCCAAAAATCTTTAAAGATGTGAAAACAATTGCTAATGGAATTACAATCATTATTTGCATAATATAAAATAAGAATACTTTTGGACTAATATCCTGAATAATTACTGAAAAATTATTTAATTCATTTTTTTTAATTGATCCCATTAAGGTTCTTTAGGATTGAATCAATAATATAAAAAACATCATTACTGATCCTGTACATTTATGTTCACTACATTTGAAATGCAATAAAATATAAAGGTCTACGCTGCTTCGAGGTCACATATATTCAATCATTTAACCACACATATCTTTAAAAATGTGAACAAGATTTCTAATAGAATTCCTTTTTGGAATCAGATTCAGATGACTGAAACATTCTAATTTTAGTCTATCCTGACACAATACAAAAAATAATACATAAATAACAATTGATCACTATATTTAAAAATAATATATATATACACTTACCCTTTCAAATCTATCTGTGTTCGTGTGGAGTTGCTCTGATGTCTGTGTCTCTGCGCTTTGCTCCTGGTTTGTGGAGGATGGATGAGATCAGGAGGCATCTGATGACTGACTGATGAGGAGCTTGCGGTCGCCAGGGAAAGGAAGGTTATAAAAAGAACTCCAGACATGCAAAATGACAGCCTCCACAGTTCTGACATCGTTATTCCGATCTGATGCAATTGATGCGTTTTCCAAAGTGGTTTCGCTCTGAATGCAAGTCCGTGAGTTTCGCAGAGCGATCCGTCAGCGTCTCATTCATTCTCTCATCCAGACGCGAGCCCATGAAAGAGATGCGTGGAAAACTTTCAGCCAATCAGAGCGATTCGTGGCTTGCAACTAAGAGACAGCCAATCAGAGCCCAGGCTCTCGGAGCAGCGTGTGAGGAGTGTGATAAAATAAACATTTACATGTTCATATGTTTAAAAGCTTCTTCTTTTTTTAACTTTGCCATGTTAAAACAAGTTGACATTACCCATCTGAACGTTCAAATCATGGAAATGATGTATTACTTTTCCATGACATTGACAATTTATGCATCTTATTTGCAAATATAATAACACATCTGCTAAAGACTACATAAAGAAAGTT
>NW_015670312.1:0-565 GCF_001515625.1 Sinocyclocheilus rhinocerous
CCCAACACCATATATTCTGTGTAAATAATATCTTTTAATTCAGAACACTTGGTGTCAGAAGCAGTGTTGCAATGTGCAGATTTTAAACAACTTTTACATGTGTGTGTGTGTGTGTATTTTATTTTTTTCCCCGTAAAGTCACATGTTGCAGTTTTTGGGCTTATTTACAGCTGCTTACAGTATTTAGGCTTGTTAGATTTCGGCCCCCAGTTCTTATCCCATTTAACAATTAACACAGTCAACCCACACAAATGCTTATTTTGGCATATTTTGCTGAGCTGAGTACATTGGGCTTTGTTTGTCAGACTGAGTTTCTTATTTTTTCTAGAGATCTGGCAACACTGGACAGAGACAAGCTGGTCTTGCAGAGACAGACGTCTGAGCCACACTGCAGCTTGTTCTTGACAAGAAATGCCCAACGGTATGTAAAGAGACCACGGTTTGTTTTTGTTTGAACATCGCGGTTTAGGGATGGGTAAATCAGTGCAACAACAATAGTAGGTCAGCGTGGAAAAACTCAAATTATGATGCGACAGAGAAAAATAGCAGAACATTTATCCATAGG
>NW_015670313.1:0-748 GCF_001515625.1 Sinocyclocheilus rhinocerous
TGGGGAAAAACTCCTAACAGCACAAATCAAGTGCAAATGGAAAAAAACAAAACAACAAAAAAACACTGCAGCTGTCTCACAGCCTCAGCCATACAACAAGTTTGAAACAGTAATTAGTCTCCATTCTTGAATGGCCTTTTTGTTCGAGGGGGTTGCATCCTGCTCGTGGATGGCATCTCTCAGAACTTGTGTTTGCAACACAGACAAGAGTGTTGCAAGACACTTTGGATATGTGAGATGAAATGCATAGTAATAGGCCAGGAGGTAGAGAGGCCCCTCATGGAGTTGTTGTACCTACAACCACCATGCAGTTCTCCTCACCAACCAGCAAGACAGGAGTGGAAATATGGATCCTCTGAGGGCTAGAAAACCAAATATAAAAAATACAGAATTTAGATTCAGAACCCAGATCTGTTGGGTTATCAACATTCTTTAAAATATCTTATGTGTTCGGCAGAACAAAGAAAGGTATACAGGTTCGGAACAACTTGTGGGCAAGTAAATGATGACAGAATTTAAATTTTTCTGTTAACTATCCCTTTTAAGTTACTTTTTATGTTGCATGGCCAATTTTACGTAGTGCAATTAGGATGGTTTTAACCCAGTATTTTATTGAGAGTGTATGCACATGTTAATTATTTATCATTACTGAAGTAAAACTCACCATCAGAACGTGGAAAAGAGCCTCACTGATTGGGACCTATTTCTTCGGTGCTGTTGAGCCAGATGGGAAGAGCAGTGGCAGGGC
>NW_015670314.1:0-457 GCF_001515625.1 Sinocyclocheilus rhinocerous
GATTTTGGATCTGAGGAACGTCGGACTTTAATGGAATTATCAAAACGGCCAAATGTAATCTGGAAGCCAGCGGATAAGGGTGGTGGCTTGGTTTTGATGGACAGATCGGACTATGTTTTTGAAGTGAAATCTCAATTATTGGATGATACGTTTTATATGAAACTGGATAAGAATCCCACCATTGCCTTTAAAATGGAGGTTGATGCATTTTTACAGGACTCGCATCAAAACGGTTTGATAAATCAATCAGAGTTGAGATTTTTGACTAAAGATTTTCCTGTAATTCCTGTGATGTATGCTCTGCCTAAAGTTCACAAATCGGTGCAGAAACCACCAGGGCGTCCTATTGTAGCTTCAAACGATTGCCTAATGGAACCTATTTCACAATATGTGGATCGCATCCTTAGACCTGTGGTGGAGGCTCTCCCTTCATATTTGAAAGATACTGCTGATTTTT
>NW_015670315.1:0-458 GCF_001515625.1 Sinocyclocheilus rhinocerous
TCTTTCTACTTCAAAATTTCATGTTTAATTCAATGTGCTACTTACTTTGAAGAATAAAAGGCTTTGAAACAGTTTTCACTCAAGAATTTGCTAGTAAATTTCACATATATTTACATTGTAGATATTGCTCTTTGTGAGTGCTTGTGTAGAGCAAAACTTCTCATTACCATAATGGCAAAAAAAATTATTAGAATTGTTTTAAAATTTCATTTCCCCTAATTCTCATTATCGTAATACAAAAAAGCTCAATACTGTAAATACTGTATTTTTTATTTAATTTTTCCCCAATTCTCATTATCATAAAGCAAACATTTTTATTACCATAATGTTTTTTTAATTTAATTTGTTCATTTTTAAAAAATATATATAATTTCCCACCAATTTATTGCATTCCACATAATGCAAAAAATAATAATAAAATAAAACAATTGTAAAGTATGTAAACATCACTGGTTGTA
>NW_015670316.1:0-515 GCF_001515625.1 Sinocyclocheilus rhinocerous
GAGCCATTTTTGCAATTCCGTATGGTGACATTAGTGCGGAAATGACACACTTCACTTTTTAAGACAAAAGCAATTGGTGAATATTTGTGGAACATAACCTTCACGTTATATGGGATTTTAAAACCAACAGGAATCTCACCGTTCGGCTTCCGCCAGTTTCTCCAGCCGGTATCGTTCGGCCTCGGCTGGTTTCTTGACTTTGGCCTCCAGCTCTTTCTCCTTGCGTGTGATCTCCTGTTCTTGCAGCATGATTTGCTGCGAGCGCTCCACCACCATCACCTGCATCTTCTCCTCCTCGATCTGCTGCTTTGTCTTCGCCACCTAATGCAACAGTTACACAGGAGGATGAAGATTTACTGAATAAATGTAAGTAAATTTAAATTCTTTTTTTACCCACAAAACCATGTCACACAGTTATGTTTCTAAAATAGGTATAACCAGTGTTGTGGGTAACGCATTACAAGTAATGAGAGTTATGTAATCAGATTACTTTTTTCAAGTAACTAGTAAAGTAA
>NW_015670317.1:0-644 GCF_001515625.1 Sinocyclocheilus rhinocerous
ACTATCTTTTCTTGTTCTTTGTGCTATCTGAGTAGGTGTCAGTGCGGTGATGATAGTATTTTAGCGTTAAATAACGATACATAAGTTTAGCTTTCGAAGCTAACGCACTGAGTTCATCATTACATTTTGTGTGGTTTCATATTTGTATCTTCTGTTTGCTTGTTCTAAATGTTACTTGGGTAAGTAATTAAATAAGTCATGTATAATACAACTAATCAAGTAAAATACAGTACTTGTAAATTATTATGTCATAAATCATTGAAGTTATCAGCTATATTGTGAAGCCAGCCGTCACTTCATACTAAATTGTGTTAATAATAAACGTAAGATATGGAAAATGTAGCTCTAATGCGCAGTTACTGACAGAATAACCCATTATTTTGGCTTTCTATTCTTGCATGCAGGGAGAAATGTCACGCGGAGCGCAGAAATCCCACACAAACCCGTCTAAACAGACGGCTTCTCTGAAAGCCAGAGGACTCAAAGACATCAGGATCGATGAAGAGGTCAAGATCGCTGTAAATATCGCTCTGGAAAGGTTCCAGTACAGCGACGAGAAAGGTTTGAACTCATTTCAAGAGCTTTGGGAACAAAGTCGGCTAAAAGTTCTTTCATTTTTGACTTTTATTGCTTTTACCTTTTTA
>NW_015670318.1:0-797 GCF_001515625.1 Sinocyclocheilus rhinocerous
AGGTGTAAGGGATGTGTCAACAGTGTAATTATAAATGTAATTACACAAATTAATTACAGATGTAATTGCAAATAGGTATTTTTAAAAATATAAGTACAATGTAAATGCATGTATGTATACAATAAGTGCATTGTACCAAATTATGAATTTAAATGTAAGTACATAGTAGTTAAGGCCACCTAATATAAAGTGGGACCATGCAGTGTATATTTAACGTAAACCTCATATCCGCTCGTGGGCATGTTCTGGGGAAACGCCATTTTTTCACCATTCTGTAACTGATTTCTCTTTTCTCATTTGCAGTTTTATCTAAACAACACTTTAGCTCTTGAGACCACCTGGATCAGTCCGGAGGAAATGGGGATTTTCCAGCATCAGGAAAAGCCACTGCTGCGGACAAATCAAACGGCGTTGAGCATATGTAGGCCAGCTGCAGCCTCCAGGAATATCCACACTCTACTGCTGACACCCAGGCGTGTTTCAGGTAGGAGGGAGAATTTATGATCCCAGCACCCATTTTCCTACCTTTGTGATTCTGGCTCGCTGTTTGGCTAACATTCATCAGAGTGCTTTATAAAAACGCTTTCTGTTTACTCCCTAGAGACTCTTTCAGGTTCTGCTTCTAGTTTCTTTTTAAACAGCTTTTCCTTTGTAACTTTAATCTTCTTATTTAACTTGATGTAACAATATCAGAGGATTGTCAGCTGAGATTTTACGGAGCGAATAACCGAAGCGAGGCTGTCACTCCCTCCGTCTGTGTGTTTGTGTGTGGGAAGAGAGGCGGTTTGATTTGTGCT
>NW_015670319.1:0-636 GCF_001515625.1 Sinocyclocheilus rhinocerous
TCCAAACTATTATGCTGTTATTTTTTCCATAGAATCCAAAAGGAACATTTTTAATTTTTAATCTTCATGCAGCTCTTTCCCATTCAATAACAGTTTATAGTGACCACAGCTGTCAAACTCCAATAAAGAACAAACATTCAATTGATTGGAAAGGTTGGAATCGATTGAATGAATACACTGCCTTCACAGAATGACAGTTACTCGAGTCGTTCATGAATGAACAGAATGAACTGGGATGAATCTTGTTTGTGAACATTGAACAAGGATCAACACTTGACTGACTGACAGTGTTGTTATTGTTAACTAAAACTATTAATAATTATTAAACTATTACAACAACTATTACTAACAACTAACTATTATTATAATAATTAATAAAGTTTTTGGTAATTGAAATAAATAGAAATAAAGCTGAAAAGAATTGAAATAAAATAAAGTATAAATGAAATAAAATAAAAAATCAATATTAGATGAAACTTAATCTGAAACAAAAATGTTAAAATGTTGCCTTAATTGGCAACTAACTGAAAGAAATAATTTTAAATGCTACAATTTCTAAAACTGAATAAAAAATTTAATTAAAGCTATTTAAAAAAAATTAAATGATAAAAGCACAACAAAATTACTCAAACTAAA
>NW_015670320.1:0-514 GCF_001515625.1 Sinocyclocheilus rhinocerous
TTTTCATTTGCCTGCTCTGGGAAAATTTGGCAAATACTGCTTTAATCACATGCCTGTTCATAGATGCTTTGCGGTTTGGAAGGATATTGAACAAGATGTTGCCGTTTTCAGGCCAGTGTATCTGTGCCAGTGTTCAGTGTGAAGGTCCTCCAGGATAATTCCACTCCGGAGGCAGATGAGGACAGAAAGCCTTCCTCTCCTCTCCTGCTGCCAACACCTGTGGAGGAGACCATAGAAGAGCCCACAGGATGACCACTACTGGGTGAGGAGTATGAATGTATATAATAAATCGTTTGTAACATTATACATGTCTTTATTGTCACATTTGATAATTTTTTTATGCATCCTTGCCGAATTTAACTATTTATTTATTAAGCAGTTTTTGGTAATTTTTTAAAACTTACTTATCCCAAACTTAATTAACATTTTAATTAAGTTAGATCATTTTAATAAACTTATTTCAATTTGTTTTTTGTGGCCTCTTGGTGGACTGGTACAGTCCAGATATTCAAAA
>NW_015670321.1:0-650 GCF_001515625.1 Sinocyclocheilus rhinocerous
TCTGTAGACTTTTTTCACATTTCCTGCACTATTTGGGGAAAAAAAACATGGTTAAACAGAACTTAAGAGTACTACTGTTATTGTTAAAATATTTAATAAACAAACATGATTGATTGACAAGCGGATGTTGAGAGACAGAATCCCTGAGGACCTACTGATGCCATCTAACTGTAAAAACTATGAAATAAACTTCACTTATTTCATCCCAAATTTCATGCAGTGTGTTAAAACATCTTTAAACCCAATGACCATGAAGCTGATGCATGCCAGACAACGGCAGAAGAACAGAGCCAATGCAGCGCTATGTTCGAGTGTGTCTTTTTGTTTAGCGCACACTGTCTTTTATTTATTTGTGTCTTAGAAAATCCTGGCTAAGTGTTCAGACTTGGCTTCTGCACAGTTTATGTCATTGCTCATATTGAAAGATAAAAAAAGAGACTTTGCATGTACAGTTTTTTTTTCTCCATTTTTCCCCTCTTGTGATAATCTAACAATGACTTTTACAGCCACGTTCCGTGCAGAAACCTCTCCAACTGCCAAGAGCTTTTGAAATCAGCTCGCTCTGTTTATTCCCTCTGATTAGGGCAGTAAATCTGGGTATCAGTGAGTCTGTTGATCATGGTGTCACACAAAGCATGTCTGTCTTTAGA
>NW_015670322.1:0-1490 GCF_001515625.1 Sinocyclocheilus rhinocerous
GAGAAAGGAAAAAATGAAATTGCATCATATGACCCCTTTAAACAAGTTAAGATGGAAAATTCAGAAAAAAAAAAGATTTAAATTACTGATAATGTATTGTTTTATTTTATTAAAATAAATGTACTATATATATATCATCAAATATTCATCAAACTGGTCACCACCAAATGCTGCAACACATGGTTTGATCCCTCCTGTCCCAAAAGCTATGAGGACCAGACCAAGCATTGACAAAACTCTACAAGGAAAGAACAAAATGGTATTTTTCCTTCCAAAAACTTGAAACTTGAAACAGATTTACTGTGCGGTCTCACAGCAGCATGCTACACACTGGCTGGCATCAAAAGAAGCTTACATATGAAGAGTGCTGTCCCCCACATCAGGAATGGCACCGACGGACTTGACCACATGGCCAATCACATAGATAGACTATAGACAGATAGATGATGGTTCTGTAAACAGAAGGGGAAAAAAATATTTTCAAATCAACTTTCCTATAATTCTTCTATTAAGTACAATTAACAGGCATTAAGTATTAAGTATAACACTAGAGGCTGTATTACAGAGACTTATCTTAATTCTTAAGAAATATAACTTTTTCAAATTTTCAAAATGTAAAATTACCATAGCTACAAAGCAGGTATGATAAGATTCTGAGTTCGGATGTTTCTGTAATACAGCACTACATGACTTACTTGAACTTCCCCAACCATGAATCAGCTATCACGGCCCCCAGAAGCGGAGTGAAGTAACACAGGCTTGAGAAAGCGTGGTACACAGCTGTAGACAGATTCTTGTCCCAGTTCAGGCAGTGGATGGAGACATGGAGTAAAGTGTGAGCACCATGAGGGGCCATGATAGCTTTATAAATAAGATGCATAATATTTTATACATCAAATACATTAATATATTAATGAAAAAAGTGATATCAGATGACGGAGATTTTCTTTAAATGTGCAAAAATATATTTTTTCCCAAAAATGTCAAACATTTTTCAATTTAATTACCTTTCATTCCATAGTAAGAGAATCTTTCACAGAACTCGTTGACCGCAATGAAGGCAATGCTAACTGGGTAGTTAGTGCCACATAATTTCTGAGCGCAAGCAAAGAAGCATTTGATTACAAACAGGCTTGTCACATTTACACTGAAAGAAACCAAAAGATAATTAACAATATCCTGATCATAATATAAATCTTTTATTTCATTCATCAGAATTTTAAATGATAGTACGGGTCAAAAATGAAACAGGAATCAAGGCAAAAATGTCACAGAACGTGACAAAAATGCTCCCATGTTGAATTCCTTTGTTTTGTTTATGTAAACTAATGTTTGGAACTTTGCACAATATTCTACTAGTGCTAACTTGTTTAGTAGCTTTACAAACTGTAGTGACCATCAGATACCTGTAATTAAATAGGCTAATAATACTAATAAAAGTTGAAAAAGGTTAAATAACTCACCGGAGAGCGCTGTCCTTTTCCATGATC
>NW_015670323.1:0-653 GCF_001515625.1 Sinocyclocheilus rhinocerous
AAATACACACTGGGTTGGCAATTATTCTTTGTTTTGGTGGTTACTTATTGTGCCTGCATTCATTCAAACACTATTAAGAGGTAAAAGAACAAAATGTATTTGTGTAGCCTGCCTTATTTAGGCAGACCATTACACCTTTACAATCCAAATTATCACAGTGTATTGAAGCTTATGTAATATAGCCTGATGCATGATGAAAATATTTTCCTTTTTTACGCACTTTTCCTTATACATTAATCTTATACAAACTTGTCTACAATCCAATCTTGAAGTTGATAAGAAAAGAAAGTTCATGAACAAGTTATGTGGTAACAACCCATATAATAAAATTCTAAATATTTTTTGGCTTGGTTTGCTGAGAATATTGATCTTGCTAGAGCTCCTATGTACGAAGAGCCCAGAAAAGAATCATACAAGATGAGGTTGTTTTGTTTGTGGAAATAAGTGAAAGAGATTCCTAATTATGCTGAAAATGACTTAATGTGTCAAAATGGCTTGTTGCTTAAAAAATGGACTACTTTGTGCTAAATTTCTGCTCACTCAACTTTAACATTTTGCCTAAAGTACAAATACAAAGTTCTCGTAACTCGGTATAAATATTACAATGGTACTTTAGGCAGTGAATAAACTGCATTATATGCCTGATGAGAAGT
>NW_015670324.1:0-491 GCF_001515625.1 Sinocyclocheilus rhinocerous
TCAGAGCTTCTGGACCTGTGCTCGCAGAGATACTGAGCTCAGGGACGCAGTGAGACGCTCCTGAACGCATCCCTCGAGTCTGTTCGGGCGATTCGCGCTAAACATGTCAAAAACACGTGCAGCTCATATTTCAAAACCAACTCAGAAGGACGATTTAAAGGGACAGTGCACCCAAAAATCAGCATTCTGTCATCGTTTACTCACCCTTCATGTTATCGAACAACTGACTTCTCAGCTAACAGGGAACGTTCTAGCAAGGTTCTGAACTAACATTCTTCCAGCAACGTTATTAGAACGTTCGTACAATGTTTTCTGGTCTTTAATAACATTCTCAAAGCCATTTATATATCATTCATGGAACGGTTTTCTGAAACATTTGGTTGAACTTTTTTAAACATTACTAGTTTGAGATGGTTCAGAGAACATTCAAAACTAATGTTCTCATAATGTTTACAAAATGTTTTTTTTTCATTTTTTAAATACTGGAAGGT
>NW_015670325.1:0-583 GCF_001515625.1 Sinocyclocheilus rhinocerous
ATATAATGTATAATACATTATTAATAATAATAATGATAATAATAATAATAATAAAATAAAATAAATGGGTAATAATAATAATCATAAAAAATTAAATGGGTATGTTTTCTTTTTAGTTAATGCTAATTTTATATTTTAGATATTTCTTAACAATTATGTAATATTCTTAAACTAATACTTTTTAAAAATTTAAATAATATATTGTTTTAAAGAACACCAATGTTGTTATTTAATAATAAAAATATTAAACAACTAATAATTTAATATTCATAATAAATAATGTAAAATATCAAATTGATTATTAATATATATTCTAATAAATCATTTAAATGATCCCATTATTTATTGAATGCTGGTATCTTTAATCTCACTGATGTTAAAGGCATGCAGTGTTTTTTAACCAAACTCGACTCAAACTATCATCATTGGTTATGAATATTTAGAGTTTAAGCACAACTTTTTCTTTAATATCTGCTAATATTTAAAAGCACAGTTATGCACTATTTTGGGGAAATCGACTAACGAATGACTTATTTACAGCTGTGTTTGCATACTAAAGTGGCCTTGAATCAGCTACTTCTAC
>NW_015670326.1:0-1846 GCF_001515625.1 Sinocyclocheilus rhinocerous
CACCAAGTCTGCATTTATTTGATTAAAAATACAGTAAAAATAGTATTACTGTGAAATATTATTACAATGTAAAATAGCTGTTTTCCATTTGAATATACGTTAAAATGTAATTTATCCCTGTGATGGCAAATCTGAATTTCCAGCAGCCATTACTCCAGTCTTCAGTGTCACATGATCCTTCAGAAATCATTCTAATATGCTGATTTGCTGCTCAAGAAACATTTCTTATTATTATCAACGTTGGAAACAGTTGAGCTGTTTTGTAACATTATAAATGCTTTTACTTTTGATCAATTTAATGTGTCCTTTCTGAATAAATGTATTAAAGTATAAAAAATATACTGACCCCAAACTTTTGAATGGCAATGTAAAAAACATTAATTAATTTACCTGCTATTTACTGATTTGGACTTCCTACTGTAGAGCTAAACTTTTGCGTCAAGCCCTGTTCATTGTTTGGGCTTCACAGCTGAGACGTCTGTACATGAGTACAAGTTAGTCTATTGAAGTGCAGTGACAAAAACAGAGCATTTGATGACAGACAAAAGGAATCTTCTGTAAGGTGTGGTTTTAAGTTGAGTAATTTTATTAGATTTGTTGTAGCACACACACAGCTTTCATCACTGGAGTGGACTGGAGCATTTTGGATCACCAATTTTTATACTCCACAGTGTGTCAGCAGCCTAGTTAGGATGTAGTATGCAAGAAATGTGGATAAATAAATGCAATCAATAAACATCCTAGATCTGAGGCCAGCTGCCATTTGCATCTAGGTAATGTTAGCATTGGCTTACTTTGGGCATCCAGAGAAAATGCAGATAAATGTATTGTACTGAAACGTGTTTTATTGAGGATTTTGGGTTTAAATCTCAAATCACATACATACTGGTATGTGAGGCCCAGTTTGCCATTACAGTCAAGTCACTTGGAAAAGTTTTTAGAGCATATTATCAGTCTATGATCTGACATGTCTGTGGTGATGAAAACAGAGGTTTAGAGAAGGGGACCAAAATATGAGCTTTGGAAAACCATACAACTTTTATTACAGCCTTTCTCCAATGAGAGTGGGCACAAATCCAGTACCCACATTGTAGTTTGTGGTTGGCTCAGGCTGTGTGCTCAGTTTGGTCAGTCTGCTGGTTCGTGTCCTGCTATATTTGAATGGTGTCGAGTTGATTTCCACTTGGAGTTCGTAGTAGAGTTCAGCCAGGTAACATGCGGTCTGTATTGTTACATTACTCTCAGCAAATTCTCAAAGCTAAACATATAGGCTTGTTGTTTTAATTTTATGGGCTGAAATCGAAACTGAGGATTGTCAATTAGGTCATTTTTTCTACAGTTTGGACAACTTCAGTGAGTTTCAGTGGGTTTATGCAGAATGTCTTAAATTGGTTTCATCTTACCCTGGGTTGTTGAATAACCGGTTTGGTGACCTTTATGCAGATGGATTACCTGTCCTCGACAAAGGCATGACAAACACATTAGCTGACACTGTTTTTTCTTTTACCTCTTTCCACTTTTTATTACTTCCACTTTCCACTTTTAAGTATTACTTTTAAATGAGTGATCAATTTAGACTGAGGGTTGGAAAGAGGAAGGGAATTTTTAGTTCTCTTTATGGGGTCATTGTGCTTCATGCCTGCTGTATCCGAATGACCCTTTGTGATCCATGGAATTACCAGTTTTATGAGATGAGATGACGTTTAAATGGAAAAAGATGTCATCTGCTTCCAATAGAGACACTAAAGCAAAATCCTATTATTGTCATCAGGAAATCATACGAAGAATTTTACTTGCAACACTCTGAGCTGTTTTGTGTTATGCAATGTTATTGTGTGTGTGTGTG
>NW_015670327.1:0-1046 GCF_001515625.1 Sinocyclocheilus rhinocerous
ACACAGAGATTCCTCATCAAAACTACAGTGGTCGAGGAAAGAGACAGAGGAATCTGTAATGCAAACAAACAAGCACTGAGACTAAATCAATTCATTACCATTTACATTCATCACAGTGGTCCTTGGTCGTCAAATATTGGTCCAGCTGCAGTGACTTAATTAAAGACCACAAATGAAAACTGTCAAATACTCACTGCATTTGTAGAGTTTGTTGAGCTTAATCGCATCATATTCGCTCATTTCCATGAGCTGTCCGATCACGTCTTGGAGCTCAGGACTCTTGGTAATGATCGTGGGTCTGTTAAAGTAGCTGAAGGCATGTTTATCAAAATGCATCACAGAGTAATAATCATATGGGCTTTCTTGGGTAGTGGACATGTTCTCACTGTGCTTATTGAAATTACTCTCATACCCTAAAAATAAAGAATATTGACATTATTAAGGTGATTGCTCATAAGGCAAGGCTTGTTTTCTGTAGGTGCTCTTTAGTAATACTGACACTCAGTATGAAAAGCAAATAATCTAATCACTATTTTACAGTGCTTCCTTAGAAACAGCACTAAACATGAATAATAAAATGATGTAGCAACCTTCCCTGATGTTTTCATAGTTGATTGTCACGTATTCGTCTCTGTCATATCTCAAATGCTCATGGTTCAGTCCCAGAGCGTGGAGAAACTGGTGCTCAACGATGCCTTTTCTTCCACAGTACTCTCCAATGGAAAGAGTCTGTCCTCCAGGAGACGAGCGTCCGATATATGACCAACACCTGCGGAATAACTCACAGTCACACAACACATAGCTGGATAAAGGTAGCAACACTACTAGTCAGATTATACAAGAGCTTTATTTATTGTGTTTAAAGACCTTATTTGACAAAAGCCTTTACGAGGAAAAGTGTCTGAACTTTTGAGTAAATAATTCACTCAAATATTTTACTCTACACATTCACTATAGCACATGCCGTATCAGACCAGTCTATAATATATTAGATATAGCTAATTACTCATTTGAAGCGTAGCGTACCCTTCACGACTCTCCACAGA
>NW_015670328.1:0-580 GCF_001515625.1 Sinocyclocheilus rhinocerous
TTTTAATGATGTGTGAGCTTACATTACAGAGTATGTCACTCAGTTTGAAAAAAAAACAAGAAAGAAGAAAAAAAAATTTTTTCTTGAGAGTCCTATTAATATGGTGTTTGAATGCAATCATTATACAAGATATGGGGGAAAAAAATTTTTTGTCAGTTCTATTAACAAGAAATTCATGATTTGAGTTACATTTTAGACACAATTTTGTCAATATTAGCTCAATTCGGACGGTAATTGTTTCTCATGGGGATGTATTTTATTGCCGCCTGAATCCAGTATGTCAGTGTTTTTCTCCCACCACCCGCATAAAAATCCCCAGCCAAATTACCTACTGTTTTTGACAAGCACCAAGGTTGTGTGGTGATTGAATTGCCATCTGAATCCACATCTCTGAGTTTACAAGAATAAACTGATTCAAAATTAAATGTTTAAATCATTTTTGACCACTGCCTAACACCATACGGTAACTGTTGCACTTTGGTGTAATTTGCATGCATATTTATTACTGAAAAAAAAAATAAAATACTGAAATGCTGGAAAATATTTACAAGAACAATATTTCATTACTGCTCCACCACAA
>NW_015670329.1:0-636 GCF_001515625.1 Sinocyclocheilus rhinocerous
TTACTAAATCATAAAGACAGTCGCTTGTTTAGTTCCTGCATGAATTAATTGTTTTTTAACTAATCTGTTGAAAGAAAGATTATTCTTAAATTCAGTCTCATTCTCGACTCATTCAGTCTGTTGTTTAGTTAACGAATAATTCAACATTTTTGAATGGATCGGTTAATTTAATTATTCAATGTTTTGCTCCTGAATTAATTTGTGTTTTTGAATGAATCGGTTGAACGAATAAGTCAGTGACACTCTTAAAAACAATTTTTTTGTTTGCAAATCAGTCAGCATTTTTGAATGAATCATTTGAATGAATGATTCCTTGACTCACTAGCCACCATCTATTAGCGTAACAAAGAGTCATACAAACACCGATCTACATAATGTGATGTTTTGTGATTTCAAACCACATGAAAGCTGGACATTCCACCTACATGTGTCTTAAGTTACACTAAGTAATTCTGAAAGCTGTCTAGAACCATTTCCATATTTTTAAACTGATCCAGTGTTGGCCTATTTGGGTTTTCATTTATGACCATGGTCATTCTGGCCTGCCCAGAGAGGCCTGCTGATTATTAGATTCAGTGCATGCATTCAATGGTGTAGTCATCTGAAGGAGATTAATCTGACAGCTGTCAGATAAAA
>NW_015670330.1:0-480 GCF_001515625.1 Sinocyclocheilus rhinocerous
TATATAAAATTGTATTATTATAATTTATTAATATATTAAAATGGTTAGAGGTTGTTTTTTTTACAATATTTCTGTTTTCAAAAATCGACCTCAAACTTTTCAAGCTAAACATTTCAGAAATATGAAGTGTTTTGGGTTTCAAAATGTAAAGCAATAGATATATTGGTCGAAATAAAGACAAACCAGTTAAAGGTCACTCATTAGGCTGGTCATCCAGTCAGAGCTGCTGGAATATAGTAATAGTCTAGGAATAAAAAAAAAAATTGCCTTACAAACATGCTGATCTTATGTTGAAAACATCATTTAAGAAAAAATGTATTTAGACACTTATATTGTTAAAAATGACCATAAGCAGTTAATGTGATGAATTACACTTGCTAGGACATCTGTGTGAGGAGAACTGACTTCATACATCCACTAAAATCATCATTACACCAGTTGCTTTAAAACTATTGCAAAACTGCTCAAAAGAAGTGAAGT
>NW_015670331.1:0-546 GCF_001515625.1 Sinocyclocheilus rhinocerous
ATATATTTTATATAAGTAATATTATATAAGTACTATGTATTTTGCTTAAAATGACAAAAAATAAGTTAGAAAATTTTCTTCAAAATGCAACAACATGTCTTATCTTAAAACAATTTTTTGTTTAATATACTTTGGATAGTATAAATTCACGTATATTGAAAATATATAAAATGGCCAAAAATATACAAGAACATAAAAGTAACAAATTTTGAAAATATATATTTGCAATTTATTTTTGTATATTTTACAATTTAAAAAATATTGGGAATTATTATTTTTTTTTTTTCATTTGGATGTTCTGTCTAATGCCACATGAATACTCATAAATCACTGCTCCTAGGCACTTAAAAGCCTTTCATATTTTCAGATGGATTTGTGTCTCTTTTGGGAGTCATTAGCTGCAAATGGAGAAATGTGTTTAAAGAAAGACAGCCCATAAAATATACAACCTCCATTTGGCTTATTCCTTCTGAAAATGCTCTGCTCCTGAGCAGACACACTCTGATGTCTGAGTGTGTGCTTGTGACACGCAAGCCAAACATTCGC
>NW_015670332.1:0-779 GCF_001515625.1 Sinocyclocheilus rhinocerous
GAATAATATCTCTATGTTTCATATGTTTGACAAACACATTACTTGCACACATCATCTGTGTGTCGTAAGGTTGATCACTGTTTGGGATCTGCATTCAAACATTTTACCTCTCCTCAAAAACGGTGTTACAAAATGCTACTTAAGGTTTTGCAAAGTAAAGATACGTTTCAAGTAAAGAAAATACTGTACACTGATTATGTTGTGCTTGCTAGGTACCTTTTCTCCAATGTCTTATATTGCCGTCTAGTGCTAGATTACATGCATGTCAGTTGTTTTAGGCTGACCTGCAGGCTGTAAAATCTGAATCTGCTTAAAATAAAGAATTTTAACATTAAAACATATCGCCGAATCTTAATTCTGAAAGTGACTGCATTCAATACCTGGTAAGACAAGCATCACTATTACTATTTCTCATATTCAGGGTTTGTGAATGCCTAATGCTAAGTATTAAACAAGTGTTTATTAAACGTCAACTCATCTTTTGTGCTCGCAAACAAGTGATACATAAAATTTTGCAGCTTTTTGAGAAAGGCTGTACTATTTCTTTTGTAAACAATGGACTTTATGCACACTGAATGCATATGGATCTTAACTAAAATCTTACGCTGCGTCTACAATCGCATATTTCTCTACTATACAGTATGCAAAAAAACAGACAGTATCCATAGCAAACTGTGGTAGTAAGAAAGCACTTCCTGTCATATTTCTAATAACCGTCGATCACAAATAATTATAATATGTTATATTAAATACATTATTAACTATAGTAAATATAACGT
>NW_015670333.1:0-609 GCF_001515625.1 Sinocyclocheilus rhinocerous
ATATTTTTTGAGACCCCCCAAAATTTCACAAATCACGTTTTCAGAATGGATAAAGGTCGTCATTCTGCATTGTGTTCGCTTTCTTTGTTTTGTTGGGGGGTCTACTTTTCTATTTATGGGAGTAGTAAATTTAGCTTCTTTAAATATTAATGAAGCAAGAGAAAGTCGGAAAAGAGCACAAATGTTTGAGATGATGCAAAAAAAAAAATGATGTTTTAATAATACAAGAAACACAGTGATTTTTTTTTTAAATGCTTCAGATTGGGCAAAGAAATTTAACGGGTTATCAATTTTAAGCCATTCTACCTCGGTTGCTATTTTATTTTTGATTGAGCATTGTATAAAGTTGAGGAAATAATCAAAGAAATAATATTATATTTGATAATAATTATCATCATGAACAATCATCATTGATATGAACAAGCATTTAAAATTCTTATAAAGGGTCCCATGTTGTTCCTGCTAAAATTACACAGAGTTTAAGCTTTTAGACAAACGAACTCTGCTCAGGAGGCACCAAACAGCTGCTTTCACTTTAAGAAAAACAGACATACCTTAGGAAAGTCAAAAGAACAAATAAAAAGTTAATTTCCTTTAAAACTAAGACAG
>NW_015670334.1:0-2211 GCF_001515625.1 Sinocyclocheilus rhinocerous
GGGGTCTGAATACTTTCCGTACCCACTGTATATATTTTTTTTTTTATTATTTTATTTTTTTTATAATATATATTTTATAATATATATATTTTTTTATATATATGAAATATACCTGTGATGGCAAAGCTGAATTTACAGCAACCATTACTCCAGTCTTCAGTGTCACATGATCCTTTACAAATCATTCTAACATGCTAATAATAATATTTTTGTGGAAGCTGTGCTGTATTTTTTTTCTTCATGATTTTTTGATGAATAGAAAATTCAAAAGAACAGCTTTTTTTGTAATAGAACTCTTTTGTTATACTATAAATGTATTTACTGTCACTTTTGATCAAATTAATACAACTTTGCTGAATGAAAGTATTAATGTCTTTCCAAAAAAAAAAAAGCTCACTTTTAAATTGTACAGTAGTGTATATGAAATAATACGTATGCTTGTGGATTATGCCTGTGACAATATGAAAGTGTTTAAGTGTAACCTTCGTGACTCTTACCATACAGGATGTGAGGTTTAGATGTTTTTGTGTGTTAATGCTCTCAGTGTTTTATTGTCACCTGCGCAGGCAGCAGTAGTGAGTGCGTTTGCACAGACCCTGCGCCGCTACACTTCTCTGAATCACCTGGCCCAGGCAGCGCGAGCCGTCCTGCAGAACACGTCCCAGATCAACCAGATGCTCAGCGACCTCAACAGAGTGGACTTTGCTAACGTGCAGGTCTGTCTCTCTCATCACACCTCGTCCTTTGACTTCCTGTCTCGGGTTCATGGATATGTTCAGCTCACTCTGCGTGTGTTTGTTTGTCACAGGAGCAGGCGTCCTGGGTGTGCCAGTGTGACGAGAGCGTCGTCCAGCGTTTGGAGCAGGACTTTAAGGTGACCCTGCAGCAGCAGAGCTCTCTGGATCAGTGGGCCGCCTGGCTGGATAACGTTGTCAACCAGGTGCTGAAGCCCTATGAGGGCAGTACCAGCTTCCCCCGCGCCGCACGCCAGTTCCTGCTCAAGTGGTCCTTCTACAGGTACAAGGCTCTCTAGAAGTACTCTTTTTACTTGAATAGTGCAGTATTTCCAATGCATTTATTTCAGATCAATTTGACTGGGCCTCTTAAGTGATCTTCTGAAGAGAGCTGATTGAAAGCAGCACTTGGATCTGCGTCTGGTTGTGGTTTTGTTGTGGTAGTTTGTAATGAAACTCTCTGTTGCCCTGGTTTCAGCTCCATGGTGATCAGAGATCTGACTCTGCGCTCGGCCGCCAGCTTCGGCTCCTTCCACCTCATCCGCCTGCTCTACGATGAATACATGTTCTATTTGGTGGAACACCGTGTCGCCATGGCAACCGGAGAGACTCCCATCGCTGTCATGGGGGAGGTGAGGAGATCTGATGTTTCAGACCTTCACGCGAGAATCTGACCGCTTGTGTTTCGAGTTGAGCTCATGCAGGTGTTTCTTTTGGCTCCGTGGCTCTTTATGAAAATAAAATATTGCGGGTGTGAAAAGTGTGTTTTCAAGGAGTTTATTTAAATAACAGTGTCCAAGAGCATATATACATGCGTCAGCAGAATTTTTTTCTGAAATGTTTTTTTTTTTCCTTTTTGGGGGGGGGGAGGGTAAAATGGCAGAATACTTTTGCTGAGGCTATTTTTCCAACTAGCATTAAACATACTAAATGCAGAGAATTATATTATTATCAATAGATTTTTTTCACTGTATACATACATTGATAAAATAATTATATTTATATTTATTATTATCTATCTATCCATCCATATATGCATCCATCGGCCTACACAATTAATCTTAATAATAATTATTTATGATATATTAATTATATCCACCCATCCTAATAGTAATGATATTAATATAAAACGTTTCAATTTAATAATTATTAAATTATTATTATCATGTAATATTAAATTATGATTTAATGTTTATATTATATAATTATGATTGTTTATTATTATTAAATTAATAATAAGAGTAATAATTATATAATTAATTATATAGTAATATTTATATCCACCCATCTGTGAATGAATAAGGTATTTCTATATTAATCTACACATTAATATTAATAACAATTATATTTGTTATATTAATTACATCCACCCATCGTAATAATGATATTAATAATATAAAATTTTAGCAATTTAATATTAAATTATCATATCATTTAATATTAAAGGGGTCATATGATGCGATTTCAATTTTTCCTT
>NW_015670335.1:0-530 GCF_001515625.1 Sinocyclocheilus rhinocerous
TAAGAAAACTAAACACAAAACAAATATTGACAAAACAAAAAAAAACAAACGATATGCATATTAACAAATAAACAACTAAACAAACATTAGTCAACCAAAAGCTATACGCATATAAATTTTTTTTTACAAAAACTATATGCATTTTAACGAAACCAAACCAAACAAAAACTATATAACTGTTTGTGTGCGAATGTGATACTGAACTGTGTATTCTCCAGCTCCAGGGCAGCAACAGAAGTGAGAAAGGGCAGCAGTCTGTTGTGATGGAGCAGCAGTCTGACCACAGGAAGCAGTGCTTCATACCCAACACTCTCTCTGCAAATATCTCCCAGAACATGAGCCGCTGATGCTGAGATCGGCTAGAGACACACAAAAAATAAGAAATGAAAAGAAGTTATGTTTGCTAATTAAGTATGGCTGGTAGTTTTAAAGGGACAGTTCACCCAAAACTGGAAATTCTCATTTGTGACCCTGGAGCACAAAAGCAGTCATAAGTAGTACAGGTATATTTGTAGCAATAGCCAAAAATA
>NW_015670336.1:0-1248 GCF_001515625.1 Sinocyclocheilus rhinocerous
GTTTTTAACAATTCTCAGATTTCATGTTTTTTCATTGTGCATTCCAATTAATCTCAAATCAAACTTTAGTTGGGTTATTTTGATTAGGTTAAAAAATTACTAAAAATTACAGCTAACTAACACAATAAAAAAACATGATTTTTGAACATTTCAAAAAACGGAGTTATCTGTTTTTGCAAATAAACTCTTCATATATATATTCTGTATTATTGTTTTGTACACTTTTTTTCAAGGTTAAAGGAAAACATTTTACACTTAAGATGTTCAATATATGTTCAATGTATAATAGATTTATGTTTTTTTTTTTCTTCCAAATATTAACTAACATGAATACCCATGCAACCACAAGCAACAACCATCCCGTGATATACTATGGTAATGATCAGGAGTTCACAGAAGGGGGCACAGAAGTGAGTTTCCATTCTTACTTTACGAGACTTTGGCGGTTCTCTTGATATTTGCGCCAATTTTAACCACAAATAAACGTTTCTTGTTATAAAACTGGGTCATTTTGTTTCCTTCCTGACGTGGATGCAAATTAAATGTTTTCTTGAACTGAATAGCACATAGTTTTGTGATGAATAATCACGAACAGACTCCCCAAATGAGAATACAACTAACTTACACATTATGTAGCTATGCAGCCTTTGCGTGGAAATACGTTTAACTTATAACGTTACAGTAGCGCGTTTGCGGCACATTTCTAAGAAATGCTCGCGCCGCATCATTTCTACATCACGTAACAGTATGGCATTCGTTGACTAGTCCAAAAAGCACGCAACGATGCTTTTGAAACTGTAAGTTAGCGTTCATACACAGTCGTGGTCGTCTCACCTTCTCAGTAGGTCTCCAGGAAGACATGCAGTCTGTCAAAACCCGCTCATCCGAAGCCGCTCCGCAATAACGGAATAGCGACCGAGACGTCGTACACTCACGAGATACGGAATACTCGCTTCAGTTATGTGGTTTATAACGGATTCGAGCGCGCTACGACGAGATGCTTTGAGGACGGAAGGGCTTGTCTTATCAGGAAGGGTCTTTTGACAGTTGTCGGCGCTGCGGCTCCACCTCTCGGCGTCGTTTCGGTTTGTTTATAGAGAGATGATGCAGACAGCGACTGCGAGCGCTGCTCCGTGCGCCGCCTAGTGGACATGCGCAGTACTGTAGAAAATCTAGCTCGTCAAATGACAGCTTTGTTCGCACCCTTAAAGGGATAGTTCACCCCAAAATGAAAATTTGATGTTTATC
>NW_015670337.1:0-635 GCF_001515625.1 Sinocyclocheilus rhinocerous
TCTACGATTCTGAGATTGATGTATTCCTACTTCTGGAAACAAATGAGCACAATTGGTGCTTTTCTTGCAGTTGTGATGGACAAACGCACAAGGAGTGTGAATTTGGCAAGTGATTTTGTGCCTCTACTACACTGACTAAAAGCAAAAACCGTTTTAAAACCACTTTATAATTTTACTAAACTGCCCAAGAGATGGCGCCAAAATGCTTCCTTCAGGAATGCTCTAACGGTTTATGGCGCCATCGACTGGTGAATTAGTTCAGTGACGCCTGCGCTCATTCGAGGCCAAGTTGAGAGACCATTTACCACGTTACAATTGCAGGTAAATTATTCAGATAACCGCCATTCGTAATAGTACATTTTTTGTCATAGTATAAACGACTTATTTTACCGCAGTCCACAATTTGCTAGCGTTCCAAGTTACGGCCTGATTAACGTTAGCATGAAACGTGTTTTTCCAACTTAACGTGTGTAGGCTACATCTCTAATGTTAATGGTATCTTTTAATACTAATTCGTTTTTGTAGGTGACCTCTTTTATAGTAGTGAAATGAACTGGTTTCACTGTAACAACGGTTATGTGAGAGAAGGGAAAAAGTTTGTTGTCCAGCTGTGGCCATATATTTTGAGAGAACTG
>NW_015670338.1:0-634 GCF_001515625.1 Sinocyclocheilus rhinocerous
TCTACGATTCTGAGATTGATGTATTCCTACTTCTGGAAACAAATGCGCACAATTGGTGCTTTTCTTGCAGTTGTGATGGACAAAAGCACAAGGAGTGTGAATTTGGCAAGTGATTTTGTGCCTCTACTACACTGACTAAAAGCAAAGACCGTTTTAAAACCACTTTATAATTTTACTAAACTGCCCAAGAGATGGCGCCAAAATGCTTCCTTCAGGAATGCTCTAACGGTTTATGGCGCCATCGACTGGTGAATTAGTTCAGTGACGCCTGCGCTCATTCGAGGCCAAGTTGAGAGACCATTTACCACGTTACAATTGCAGGTAAATTATTCAGATAACCGCCATTCGTAATAGTACATTTTTTGTCATAGTATAAACGACTTATTTTACCGCAGTCCAAAATTTGCTAGCGTTCCAAGTTACGGCATGATTAACGTTAGCATGAAACGTGTTTTTCCAACTTAACGTGTGTACGCTACATCTCTAATGTTAATGGTATCTTTAATACTAATTCGTTTTTGTAGGTGACCTCTTTTATAGTAGTGAAATGAACTGGTTTCACTGTAACAACTGTTATGTGAGAGAAGGAAAAAAGTTTGTTGTCCAGCTGTGGCCATATATTTTGAGAGAACTG
>NW_015670339.1:0-566 GCF_001515625.1 Sinocyclocheilus rhinocerous
CTTTTTGTGTGTGTGCTGTACAGGTCTAGTATAAAGAATGTTTTTGCTCAGGTGGCTGAAATGTTCACTCAATACAGAAAAGTTTTGCTCAGCAAGAAAAAAAATAGAGGGAACATTGCTCATGACTGCCATAAGACTGTTGTAGTATCAATAAAAAAGCAAAACTGTAATAGGAGACCCATAAATTTGTAATGCAATTATGTTTAACATAAACTAAGCATAATTTTCATGTGCCATAAAGTATGTTTTGATCATACTTGATAATACTTTGATAATAAAAAACAAACAAATCTCTGTTGCAGCAGCCAGATGAAAACTATTATGAAATTTCAAGGGCCAAGTGTTTTAGTTGGTCACTAATTACGATGAAATTTAAACTACTATTTTCAACAAAACATCAAAATTTACTAAAGCCAAACCTCCGTTAATGCTCAATTAGAACTTTTGTACATGTACGAAAGAAATAAATCCAAACTCATGCTAAATTTGATTTTACTATGCAAGGGAAAGAATCTGCTAGGCATAGTTATGAAACACCTATTCATACACACATTTCAACATAGTGA
>NW_015670340.1:0-1297 GCF_001515625.1 Sinocyclocheilus rhinocerous
ATGTTAGCTAATTCTTCATATGGTAAATACAAAAATAATATTAGTTAAATAATTATTGATGCTTGTCATTGGTTTGTTACTGTTAATAATGAGCAGTGTCTGAAATTTAGACTGTTCCACAATTTTCAGTAAAGTTAAGTAATATCAGAATTCTTGGCCAGCATGAAAAGGGAAATATGGATGTGATAAAATTTTGCAGGCAAAAAAAAATTGTGTGACCTACAATTGTGTGACCTGTGATAAAATCTTTCAACCATTGTTGCACCAGTGCTATGTGTAAAAAAGTTAACATACAGCCCTGATGCTGTGACCCGGATATTGATTAAAGCTAGCCATCTTCAAGGACATCTTAAATCTGTAATTGCACCATGAGGAGGAGAGGAACAAGGAGTGAGGAAGCTTTTAGAGGAGCTATGAGCAAGGATACACACATCCTATGTGGTACTGTTATAGAAATTGTTTTTATTTTACATTAACAACGCAATGAATGTTCTATTTATTAAAACCAAGTATAAATCGCATCAAGTTATTATTTTTAGGCATTTTTACAATTATTCCAAAATAATAACTAACAGAAACAATCCCGATTTCATGTAGGCCTATATTTTATTTGTGAACTGATGTTCATCTGTTATTTTTAATAGTCAACTCATTTTCAGACCATTCGTCATCTAAGGTCGGTAAACACTGGAGGTGTCATGATGGTCACAGATGAAAAGATGTGGCCTACCTTAAATTTCAACATGCTGATTTCTCAATAAAAACTCTCATAGATCATGTTTTCAAGCCATTTCAAGTTTGATTTTGATATTACATAAAGTGGTGTAAAGTAATCAGTCATAGCACAATTGAGGAATTGCCTCCTCCTGTGTCTTTTTGGGCTTCCTTTTTTTATTTTTTATTTGTGCACGACAGTTTATTTAGACACCAATAAACAGACATGCTAATTAGCAATAGGTTACATACTGTTTCACCTCTGTTGATGCACTGAGCAGCCATATTGGATTCAAAAGTCTTTTTGTCACACACATCCTGAAAGTGAAGCCAAAACATTTCAGTCGCCCCCTGGTGGCAAGCTGCAGTAAAGGCCATAAACACTGCCCTCTCCATGTTAACAAATGTGACATGAATGGCATTGCAACAGCGGTCACAATGGACTTCTTTAGGGAGCTTCGAGAGGAGATTGAAGCTTTTACTTTAAGTCCATAACTGTGTTGATTCACATCAACAAAGTAAGTTGTTCTGCAGTAAACAGCAGGGGCGTTGCACAAGATCCCGGGCCCTATGCATAGGCAGT
>NW_015670341.1:0-903 GCF_001515625.1 Sinocyclocheilus rhinocerous
AAATATATATTTTTAAAGTTCTTAAGAAAAAAAAATAGCATTTCAAAAACACTCAAGTGTTTAATCCTGCACTCTTAAAATATAAAGGTTCCAAAAGGGCATTTTCATAGAGATGCGACTGAACTACCATTGGGCTCCCCAAAGAATCTTTCAGTGAACAATTCTTAAAAGAACTTTCTTCATGGAACCATCAATGCCAATAAAGAACCTTTATTTTTAAGAGTGTATGATCATTTATTTTTTAAGTGTCCCAGTGAACTGAAAAGTAGAAGAATCACACATGAACAATCATACTGATCTCTATATGTGAGATTGTGAAATTTATGTTATCTCACCAAGACAAAGTCGGGTGCGGTGATGAAACATCTCATGGAGGAGTGTGATTTTCGATAACGGCATATTTAAGCTGTAAATTTCTATTATATTAGTAATTGGGGGACATGTTGACTTCAGAACATCTGTGGCGTACTGTCAGCAGAACCGCTGGTAAAATGATCACAGACTTCAAGAACTTCAAGAACATGTATCAAAAGGGAGGACAGGGAGTGGAGAGAGACAGGAGTGTGTGTGTGTGGTGGAAATGGAGATTAGAGCTTTCATTAGTAATACTAACTGCCCTGTGTTTGGGTGAACAGAGAGCAGATGACTGGGCTTCACTATGGATTCAACCTCAGCAGATAACGTAGAGGATGACAGTACAGAGACTACAGACTTTTAAAAGAAATGAAATTTTGCTCTGTTCTATCTAAAATTGCTTCAAATGTATCTCAAATCTGTCGAGGGATTGATACACATTCACTTTTTCTCTTTCTTCTTTGGAACCCAAAGGAGATTCCTTCCTCTGCACTACAGGAGCCGTGTGGATGACCGTGTGCCAGCTATGGCTCGATCATTTCTTTCTCT
>NW_015670342.1:0-561 GCF_001515625.1 Sinocyclocheilus rhinocerous
ACAAAAAGGCTTAAGCTCATTATCAGCATGCTTGTCTGATATTAAATCTTGGTTTTCTTTAAATTGTTTGCGTCTTAATGAGAGCAAAACTGAGGTCATTGTGTTTGGGCCCACAGGTGTTTCAGGTACTTGGAGATTTGAAGGACCTGGAGATTTGGTCCCCTATGTAAAACACTGTGAAAGACTTGGGTGTTATTTTTGATTCTGCCCTCAAATTTGATAAACAGATAAATGCTGTAGTTAAATCTATTTGTTTTTTCAATGAAGATTATTGTCTAAGGCTATGCGTTTCTTAACATTTGCAGAGTTTGAGAGAGTGGTTCATGCGTTCATTTAATATTTTATATAATCTTTATTTATTATATCGAATATTTTCACAATATCACACTCTTTGCACAGGCTGTCGATTTGTTATTGTCACGGTGTGCATACTGCTTAGGAACGAGGAGACGAAGGAAATCCAGAAGCATAATACACTTTATTATCTTCAAACCATGGGAACACACACATATCACGCAGGGATGACATTTAAGACAGGACGCAGGACTCAGGAAACACAGG
>NW_015670343.1:0-628 GCF_001515625.1 Sinocyclocheilus rhinocerous
ATGCACATCTTCGCATATGGATATAATTCAATGACAAATTATGAGACTTAATGATTATGCGAGTGACAAAATGTGTGTGGACCACAAATACATAAAGAAGATAGATAACGTGTGGGCTTGAGTCCAAACCCTAGTGCACTTCTTTGCGGTCTACATAGGCAGCTACTTTCTAAGGCACGTTAACATGTTACTAAGATAAAGACGTAATACTCTAAGGTGATGCATACATGGTACACACAAATATTTCATTTTAATTAGGTGGATCTATTTATAGTAGTGAATAAAATGTTGATTTACCATCTTGGATTTTGCAGTGCATTCTGGAACTGGAATAAATGTGTGTAAATGTCATGCTGCCCTACTTTGGCTAACTGAGGTGTAAACAGGGTTATTGTAGTATTTATTAATATTCTGAATTAGATTTTATTTTTAATTTCAGTTTAAGTTTTACTAATTTTCTTATATAATTTTTAAAAAATATTTCTATTCAGCTTTATTTTTATATTGGTTTTAGTAATATTTGTACTTAAATCTATTTCAGTTAGTTGTCAGTGCAACATTTCAAATTTTTGTTTCTTTAAGTTTCTCATCTGATATTTATATTTTATTTTAGCTTTATTTCAATTAT
>NW_015670344.1:0-535 GCF_001515625.1 Sinocyclocheilus rhinocerous
CCTGTCAGATCCTTTCGAGCCTTTACAGTCAGTTGAGCTTAGTGCACTCTCCATGAAGATGGCCCTTCTGACTGCACTCACCTCTGTAAAGAGGGTGGGCGATCCACAAGCACTGTCCATTAACAAAACATGCCTAGAATTCGGGCCGGCAGAAACTTGTGGTCCTGAGATTTTGGCCTGGCTATGTGCCCACAACACATAGCCAGGTATTTCCCACAACCCCTTTCAGGGATCAAGTGGTAACCCTGCAAGCGCTTCCTCCTGATGATGGAGACCCTGCCTTGTCACTGTTGTGCCCAGTGCTAATGCTTATATCTGGATTGCACACAGAGTTTCAGTTTATCTGAACAGCTCTTTGCCTGGTTCAGAGGAGTCAGGCAAGAGTATATACAGTTGTAAAATAAATAAAAAGGATTCATTGATTAGTACTTTTTACTTCTAATACTAAAGTACATTAAAAAATAAAGTACTTATGTACTTTAACTCAGATAATTTTAACTTACATTTCAATTTACATTTAGTCATTTAGCAGACA
>NW_015670345.1:0-1485 GCF_001515625.1 Sinocyclocheilus rhinocerous
TATAATGTATTACATTTTGGAAGTAACTTGCCCAACACTGTGTACGACTAATACTGCAATGCAGACACGTTTATGGGATTATTTGTCGATATCCTTCACACATTTCAATAAAAAAAAAAAAAAACTGTGGGAACATTTTAAATAGTGGGGGGTCCACATTAATCCATGGGTCTTTGGAAATTAATTATAATCTTAAGGATAAATCTAAAGTTGTCCCAAATGTATTTGGACATGCTAAAATGAAAATTAATGTGTGATAAATATCATTCCAAGTGGCATGTGACATCCGTAAACAAATGATGCTGAGCCATGTTTGCTATATCTTTTAACTAACCTGTTAAAAAGTGCCACTATTTGTTTTTAATTGCAATCTTTTAAACAATAAACATAGAAAGATAGAAAGACAGTTACAAATCAGTTACATTAACTCAAATATTAGGATCAAAATACAATGATATAAAAAAGAAAAAATGTAATCAGGTAATATACATTTTATGCATTCTAAATCAAATGATAGATTTAAGGCTTTAAAATAATGGACAGCTTTTTGCTTTGTTATCTTAATGTATACAAGTAGTGACCTATTCTATTTTAAAATGAGTAAAATTAGGATAATTTTTACATGCTAGTTTGCATTAAAGAATTTACCATATCTAATTAGTAAGTTCACAATATACCACATTTTTAATTTAACATTATTATCACAAAAAAATTAGATATCTTTTTTTTTTTTTTGTATTTCAGTATTTTTATTATATTACAATATTATTTATTTATTTACAATTATCTTTTCTCTGTTTACACAAGTAATATTAAATAGTCTGTGTTAGATTATTTGCTTATTTTCAAGTCAAATCTAAAATAACAGTACAGTTAGGTGTAAACAATTTAAATTTTAAAACACGAATTGTCATTAACCAGTTATACAGTAATTTGGATGGATTTTTTGGCTAACTTCATCTTTAAATTGCTAATGTCAGTCTAGTAATTTTAATTTTTAACTAACCTGTTAAAAAGTGCCGCTACTTGTTTTTTTTGTTTTTTTTTTAAGTACAATATTTTAAACAGTAAACATAGAAAGATAGAAAATCAGTTACATCACTTCAAATATTAGGTTCAAAATACAATGATAAAAAAGAAAAATGAAACAAAAAAAAATCTATAGCCAAGAAATATACATTTTATAAATCATTTAAAGGATAGATTTAAGGCTTTACAATAATTGACAGTTTTTTGCCTTGTTATTTCTCATTTCTTTTAACGTATACAAATAGTGACCTATTTCTGTTTTTAAATGAGTAAAATTAGGATTTTTCAATGCCAATTTGAATTTACATTTGTGGGCAAAGAATTTGCCATATATTATTAGTAAGTTTGCAAAATACCATATTTTAAAGTTACCATTATTATCATAAAACAAAAATATATTTTTCTGTGATTTGAAATCACACCAAAATAATTTTGTTTAAATGCAATATATAATTT
>NW_015670346.1:0-924 GCF_001515625.1 Sinocyclocheilus rhinocerous
GTTGTAAATAGATTTATTTATTTAATTTTTATTGCCAAAGCAGCATCTATGGCAAGATCAATGTATTTTAAAAGAAACAAATAGTAGTAACACACAGTAGTAATGAAACCCAAAAAACTGACAGCTAACTCATATCAATATAACAAACATTACATAATATTTTTCATTTCAATGTTTGATAAAAAAAAAAAAGTGCTAATTTGATTTAAAAATGGTATTAGGTCTAAAAAGTTTGAGAACTACTTTTTAAACTATTTAAAAGTTGGACAAAATGAGATTCTGGAGGTTTGGACAACCTACACTCAACCAAGTATCTTAGAGCAGCAGTTGTAGTTGGAACAGTTTATATTATATTGCATTAATATTTCAGACACTGCAATCTGGCACTGTGCAACATGTGGTATGAAACCGCAAGTCTCATTTAGCCTTTGCCATGTGGTGTTATACAGTCTGACCACAGCAACACGTCTGTAGTCTCATCTGATGGTTTATGAAGTGAAATATTTGTGTCTCTGTACAACCAAACAATAATGACCTGCTTATTGCTTAGCATAGGCATCATGCACCATCAAAACAATTTCATAACAGTGCACAGTCGGCACAACAGAGAAATGTCTTGCATCACATTGGTAAATATTCAGTTCAGGGCAAGATAAATGGCTGATGTCTTGGAGTGGTTAGGGGTGTTATGGATAGCCTCCTCTCCAATGCTTAAACTGTTCCAGTGACAACAGGGCACCAGATGTTTCCAGATGATAACTCAACCCTTTTGTGGGTTATAGGAATCTGTCAGAAACTGGCACACAAAGACCATGACAAATGCTTTCTTGTGCATGTTAACTTTGGGGGTTTGGGGGTTGAGAAAGTAGGAGAAAACTTCAGGTTAACATTGTAAGATCCATGGTAAAACCGGTCAGATCCATT
>NW_015670347.1:0-881 GCF_001515625.1 Sinocyclocheilus rhinocerous
TCTGAAAACATATTACGGTATTGTTATGCTTTAGTACAGTCAAAACATTTATATACAGCATATTTAAGTTTCCTTTTATTTCTTTTTTCCTCCCTTTTAAAAAAAAAATGTAAGAATTAATTTAGAATAATTTACAAACTGATCTGTTATGTGCAGTGTTGTTATTGTTGACTATAATTCAAAACATTAAAATCGTTTTTAGTTATTTAATTAAAGCTGAAATAAAATAAAATACAATTGAATGAAAACTTTTAAAACAACAAACTCAAATTTGAAATGTTGCCATGGCAACAAACTGAAAGTTGAAGTACTAAAATTACTAAAACAAAAAAGCAAATACAATTAATTGAAGATACATAGAAATATAAAAACTGACAAAAGCATTCTTATGACAAATTAAAGAATAGTTTGCTTTTATAATTATTATTACTATTTATTATGTATATACATAATTGTTTAGGCGTTTTACTAATTTACATTTTTTTAATTTTGTATTTATTGCATATATTGGTTGTTTGAATGTTAAATCTGAATCTGCCATGAAAACATTCTAGCTCCAACATGGACAAACCAGCATCTTGTTAGTATCCAGATTGTAGTCCATATAGCGTGTGTTATATTTCAGTAAGTCTTCTGAAGCCATTCAATTTATTTATATATTATATTTCTTTCTTAAAAGCACTTTCAAACTTGTAAAAGTGTGTCATTAATAATGATAATAGCATTTGAACAGCATTAGATGAGTAAAGATAACAGAAACTGCTCTTTTATCTCATCTTCAGTGATGTGGCTACTTGTGATTGTTAGATGTGGTTGCAGTGTTACACAAATATATTTATTCATGTATTCCTGGTTTATATAAAAACAACAATAGGAAGCTC
>NW_015670348.1:0-567 GCF_001515625.1 Sinocyclocheilus rhinocerous
AATGTCTGTCAAAAATATCCAGTTTTCACCTTTTTTTCAGTTTGAGCTTTATGTCTGTGTTTTGGAAAGGCTTGAACATTTTTTATTTTGTACCTGTTTAAATTAACACCTTTATTTCATATCATTGTGGAGGCATATAAAATTGCCACCAGGCCAGCAATGATCTTATGCATGAACAGTTATTGTTGAGCCTTGTAGTCTTACTGTGACTGTCGTGCACAGTACTAAACAGCTGCGTCTTCAGTCTTGAGGCTTTTCAGCTCTAAATACAGCATGTTTTTGCTGGTGTCTGTGGTTATGGAGAACTGTCCCTGTAGAGACTGAGCATACTATACAGTTGAGCCAGCTATACACCCAGGCATGTTCTGGCCATAGGGACTTTCCCCAGTCGAGTAGTGGGCCGGTCGGGAGATCTCCCCCCTCCCCTATACAAGGCACTGTATTTAAAATGCAGCACATCGATAACTGCAAAAGGCAAATACTCCAAATGTATGTGTGATGCAACGGTGCTACCCGATTAAACAGTGCATCTGCCAGCCGTGCGCTTCTGCAGCTCTGATAAACTGT
>NW_015670349.1:0-479 GCF_001515625.1 Sinocyclocheilus rhinocerous
ACAGTGCATTATGGGTATTCTCTAGCTGTTGTGTGTATTGTACATAAGTTGTACACTTGTTACTGCTGTGCATTGTGGGATTAAATGAGTGCACTCGATAATGTTCACTAAGGTAACAGACACCACTGCAAATGGCTGTCCAGTCAAAGAGTGCCCTATTTAAGCGTATGGGGTGATTTCTGACACAGGGTTTGTGTTTTTAAAAGGCTTTCTTCTCAAATAACATTGTATGTCCTCATCTTTGTTTATGTGGTGAAAAGATTTGTAATTAATGATACAACCCCAGATATCACACGTACACCTGCAAGATTTCTGTTAAAGACGGCTTCATCAGGAAAACATCTGCTGTGTACAAACAGTTTATATACATTCATACAGAGACTGTACATTATGTCTTAAATGTCCATCTTGTCTGAACTTCCACGTTCACAGCTGTTTGTTAGGAACTGTTTTTCTTTGCAGAAGCTTTGCGTTTAAAG
>NW_015670350.1:0-553 GCF_001515625.1 Sinocyclocheilus rhinocerous
ATTTATTGTAAATTTCCATTATATTTCTAATTAAAACATATTTTCAGTTTCTTTTGTCTTTGGCTATTTTATTACTTCTTATGCCAAATTTCTAATTTTAGAATTTCCCAATTTGTTCCATTATAATTTTAGCATCATTGTAAAAAAAATTTAAGTTTAACCGTACTCTTAACCCTCAAAGACCGAAATATAGAAAAATTATTTCACCTTTAAAATGTTGTTGTAGGAGGCCTCTAATGCAGAAATAAAAGTTTTTTTACATTTTTGACATTTTAGTTATATTTTAGGGAAATGTTGTAATATTGCAGCGTTGGACTCTTGGGTAGCAGAATTTCAGTGTTTCTACTCTCTATCTGAACAAGTGTAGAGGACATCCAAAGGCTCATTTGCAGGGTGTAATGCTTCTGTAACCTTATATCATAATCACACAATAATGATACAAAGTCATATTTTTATGAAAAGATGATTTATTATAAAAATAAATGCTCAGATTATATTTAAAGAACATTGGGGCCTGTTTCAGAAAGGAGGTTAAGTGAAAACTGAGTATGTT
>NW_015670351.1:0-535 GCF_001515625.1 Sinocyclocheilus rhinocerous
ACTGTAATGTGAGTATTTGTAATTCGTTACTTCACACCCCTGATTATTTGACTAACATCTAGAGATTATTAAGATATTTTGTATGTGTAGCTTGTGTTTAATGACCCTTGTTAATAATCATTAATAGCACATTGTGTAGTTTCAGTAAAGTGACCAATGTCAAATTTAACGTTTCGTTTAGAAACTTAGTGCTTCAAACTTTTCACACATATTTAGTTTAGAATTTAGAATATTCCAACCGGATGAGTTCCCCCATCCCCCCCAACGACCATTATTTCCATGGTGACGCATCAAGCTTGCCACATGACATCTCAAAGTCGAATTAAGCCCCGTTCACACCAAGAACGATAACTATAAAGATATTAGCGTTCACACCAGCGGACAATATCGTCTGTAAATTCTAAGCGCACTCTCGTCTGCGGTTTTAAATTCTCCGGCTCGTCACAACAGGATGGATTCTGATTGGGTGTCATTGTTTTTATCGTTCATCAGTCAAGTCAAGTCAAGTTTATTTGTACAGCGCTTTTCATGATAC
>NW_015670352.1:0-816 GCF_001515625.1 Sinocyclocheilus rhinocerous
AGTCCAACTACACAAATGTGTTTTTGCTGGCAGTGGTTTTGTATGCTGCGGCCAAAACAGCATTTTCACAGTAGTAATATCAATAATTTTGTTTTTAATAACAATATCAATAACTGTTTAAACTGAACTTTATATAAAAGGTCTTTTTTATTATAAAAATCCTATCAAATACATGTCTATTTCAAATTAGTATCCATCATTTCTCAAATTAGTTTCTATAATTTTCACTTAAAAATCATCACACTTGTTTTTCAATTTATTATGAAAATAATTCACTTAAAAGGCTATTTCAGTTTTCAACTGTGCATTAATATAGTTGGGATTAATGGTAATTTATAAACTCAATATTCAGTACTGCAACATAAGTCTTATTAGAAATAAAAATGTAGTTTTAAAAGTGTAGCAATATATTAAAATGAACTTGAATCTAATGTGTCGTACAATCAATCGGATTCAACGAGTTTGTTAATTCTGCGATATATATTATCGTTCCTCTGGTTGCGCCTAAAGTCTCTGCAATCAAAAACACACATTCTGAGATAATAGTGCAATATAACTAAATACTCTATGGGTATTTTAATTAATGAAATAATGATCAGTACTTACGGGTTTTCTGATTACGTGAGCTCTGTCTTGCGTTTTGTAACAGTTTCCCCAACGTTACAAAAGAGCCATTCAGCAGCACACGTGTCTCACAGGCTCAGCCAATCAGTGACTGTTTACATGCTACAGGCTAGCCAATCAGCATGTAGTCGTTGAGGCATGCGCAGGGGTTTATTTTCCCCATGTGTTTAGCTCGGTGCATCCTGATTGGTT
>NW_015670353.1:0-1255 GCF_001515625.1 Sinocyclocheilus rhinocerous
ATTCCGCCCTTCATGACGTCATACAGGGCCATACTCAAAAAAACTTTCCGAGACTTATCAAAACCCAGTAGTGTAGCTGGCACAGAAATACTCTGTCATACGTCCAAACCATTTTTTGAAACCGTGGCCATGTTTAGCATGAGGATCCTACTCTTTAACAGTGTAAGTAACTCAGAATGCATTAAATAGCATTAGACCCCCCCCTTTAACAAGATGTGTTCATTACCTGTCTAGTGATGTAAAATATACTTTAAAAAAACGGTTTGTCTTTTCAGATCTTCTATCATGTGTCTATTATATTTATTTAGTTGGCTTGTGAATTTTATGTTTCGCGTTTCAGAAATGTGGCGTAATTTCTGGTAGGGGGTCATAGTGGTTTTTGCAGTGTATTGTGGGATTTTTTTAGGGAGTGAAAATTCCAGCGCGATTGAGACAGCCCTTAAAATGGCTGACTCCCTGATCAGTGCCCTGCCTACTGAGCTGATTTAGATGCACACAGGGCCTTTGAGGCACCCATAAATATACAGACAAACAGAATATAACAAAATTACCTTTTGTTACTTGCCGATGACTCAAATAGCGCCGAATCCTTGCTTCGGCTATTGGAACTCCCAGCAGACTCATTGCCATGGGACTCATTTCCATGGGACTCGTTGCCATGGGACTCTGTTCCACTCCCACTGGACCCGCTGCTCTTCATCTCCACATCCTCATGGAGGGAATGGGCCATCTTCCGTTTGTTGTGGGGTGAGGCGGGAGTGTCTTGGCTGCTGTCGCTACCTTCAGATGCCAGGCCAAGTTTGGTCCCCTCCGCGAAACTGCCCATACGATGCAGCGTCGACATTGAACTGCATCCGGCTGCTTCACTCTGCCCCTCCAGGGAGGAGAACAGGTACGGTTTGGATTCGGAGTCCTCAGACATTGGAATAGGTTTGAAGAAGTGAAGCAAGGAGCCAGCAGATCAAGCCATATTCATGGTGGGGAGCATAGAGGGAATGTAGACGACATTTGTATTTCTACGGGAATAAACACAGAGAGAAAATGAGTCAATCATCTGAAAGTTTCAATCTCAAATAGGGGTGTGTGATAATGACAAAAAAATGATTTCTGGAATTTTGTTGATAATGATAATTAGACGATATTTTGCCGAGCATGTTACATATCGCATTAAATATCGCATGCGATATGGAAATCGCATGCGATATTTAATGCGCATTTTGTCAGTAAAGCCATTCTGTAATCAGCGGTAAATCTC
>NW_015670354.1:0-1220 GCF_001515625.1 Sinocyclocheilus rhinocerous
TTCTCCAAACCTGATGAAGAAACAAACTCATCTACGTCTTGGATGACCTGAGAGTGAGCACATTTTCAGCAAATTTTCATTTTTGGGTGAACTATTCCTTTAACACTCTCACATTAACACTCGCTGTACAAAAATCAGTGCTATGGAGATTTGACTGGTTGCTAGTATGTTGTTATGTGGTTGCTTACTAGCTCAAGTCAACAGAACCCACTTAAAAGTCTCTTATATTCTGGTTTCTAGATATGGTTACACCAGAAGTCTAAAGGATATTCAGATTCTTTAATGAGATCAGTTAAACAGAAACATACTTCACACACGTGAACAAACGCAGATGCATTTCCCATTGAACACCATTAACATGCATTCTTGCATTATAGTACTCAAGGCTCAGTTTTCTCTTACTATATAAACCTTCAAATGTCTGTGCCATTAAACCAGATGCAGATGCTATTATTCACATTTCTAGCTACATGTCTAAATAACTTGCTCAGTAAAACATTCAAACTATCAAAACTGAGCATGTGTAGCTAGAAGTGTTTGTGTTCCCATACTTGTGTGAAGTATGTTTCTAATTGAATTTTGAGGATCAGTTTTCACAACTACCTGCAGAAACAACAGATGTCTTCAGCACTTCTTCAGGTATATTTGATCACTTTATGGGGAAAGAAGATACTGGTTTATAGGATTACTGCTAAAATATAACACTGCGGAAGGTTGCGAGAGAGTTTACTATGTTAGTGACTCATTACTTTAATGAGGAGCAGAACTGTGTCAGTACTGTATTCAGGGTCCAAAACCAACACTTGCCAAGTAAAACTGGCAAGTAAATAAAAAGCTACTCACCAGTTAGACGGTTACATAGTTGAACTGTAAGTGATTATTTGAACCTCAAACTATCCAAATCAGAGACGAAAACAGACCATCAACTAATGAAAGCTTGCTTTTAGGATGTTTGGATTTTTTTTTTTTTACTTTTTTTTTATTAATATTTGTCCATCAAGCCATAAAAATAAATGACACAAAAATTTGGATATATATATAAACTAATAGCAACATATAAAATACATTTTAATTTAATCAATTTAATTTAATGTAATATATTTAATAAAGCTTAATTTAATAATTTAATTTAATTTAAAGCTGCAGTCTGTAACTTTTTTTTTTTGTTGTTGTTCAAAATGTACAAAATTTATATAATAAGCGAGTACATCATGAATCCA
>NW_015670355.1:0-606 GCF_001515625.1 Sinocyclocheilus rhinocerous
ATAATAACGTATTTTATTGTGCAATATTATATATTTACTTGTATAGTTATTTAAATATTAGTAGTTTTATTTTTATTACTTGTATATAGATTTCTGTTTGTATTTTTATCTTGGTGTTTTGGAGCTGCTGTAATGAACCTAATTTCCTCAATTTCCTCCGGGGATTAATAAAGTATTTCTGATTCTGATAATAGCCTATTTTGAAAAATATTGTTAGCTGATGCTAACTAGCTACCTGATGCTAACCTGAGGCAATTTTTAAATATAAAGTCCAAATATTTTTATTCAACCAGTTAGGGATTTGATGTTCAGAACAGCAGCCATACCATATCCCCTGGCATGACCACACAGACTAGGTTTGAAAAAAAAATTTCAGAAAATATAATTAGCTACATTAACACATACTCCCTATCTACAGTCATATCATATATAACTGTGATGTTCTACAAACCAACAAGCTTTAAAACACTTTTTTTTCTTACTGTGAAATCCGTTTTTTTCTCTCAGGTACAAGTGTAAGCTTCATGGTGAATACTTCTACATCATTCTTGTCAACGTAGTCCACACAACGAAAATGTATCTTGACTTTATCTAGTGGTTATTTTA
>NW_015670356.1:0-518 GCF_001515625.1 Sinocyclocheilus rhinocerous
GGAACTGTGGCCCTCCCTGGGCTTGACTTGGGGACTGGAGCCCTCGTTGGCTGGACGTGGGAACTGGAGCCCTCCTCTCCTTGGGCTGGACGTGGGAACTGGAGCCTTCTTTGGGCTGAACATGGGGACTGGAGCCTTCCTTGGGCTACACTCGGGGACAGGAGCCCTCCGTGGGCTAAACTCGGGGGCTGGAGCCGACACAGAAGCGAGCTCTGGGGCTGGAGCCGACAGTGGAGCGAACTCAGGGGCGGCCGGCGTGCTTGAGTGACCCGCGGCCGGTGGGCTTGTCTTTGGCACGGCCGGCGAGTTTAAGTATACTATTTAATAGATGATTTTCAGCTCACATTAGACATTTTTTTTTAAATAAATAAAGTTATTATTTTCAGTCAAGGTTCAAATGCATCAGTCAAAGAACATTTCCAATTATGACCGTTCCTTGGCTTTACATAATTTAAAGAGTGTAAATGTGCAAAATCCTTAAAGGCAGAGTAAGTGATTTTTCAAAAACGCTTTAAAAA
>NW_015670357.1:0-774 GCF_001515625.1 Sinocyclocheilus rhinocerous
TTCTGATGTTTATTGTAAAGTGTCCTTGAGCTCTGGAAAGGCGCTTTATAAATAAAACGTATTATTATTATTATTATTAATCGTGACTCATGAGAATTAAATGGAAAGTTGCAGGTTTAATATAAGTTCAGCTCAAGTGGCAGCATGCAAAGCATGTAAAAAAAAACAAAAAAAAAACTCACAGGTTAGTAGGACTAGGTGAACGACATCCTCATTTCCCACATAAATCACCCAGTGCTGATATAGTCTTCGGTAGATTTCAATGAGGTCTCCAAGCTCTGGCTCCTTATCATATAGGAGACAATATCAGGTGTAATATTTTTAACAGTTACAGAGCCATTTATATTAGTCAAAATATAATATCATACTGTTTAAAATAACACAATACAATTTCACAATAGATAAAACAAGAAGAAAGTGAAACTATTATTTTTGCCTAAAAATAGCTGCTGTACACAAAGACATTTTTACTTGTTTCAGAGAAGTTTATAACCAAGTATTTAGCCATTTCTGTTTCCTTAGAGAACAACTTTTAAACTCTTTCAAATGTCATCTCTGTTATCGTAATAAAATTGTTTTCCGAAAAACCATTAACAATAAGCTAATTTTGAAATTAAGCAAATTTATGCTTAAAACAAGAACAAATGTCACGATCACCAGCTGGGGTGCCCTTGATGTCCACCAGAAGGCACTCCATCCCAGAATTCTGCCACTCTATCAAGGACTTACTTACTTAACTTTATTGTCCTTAAAAGGCTATTCTTTATGTAGACA
>NW_015670358.1:0-1038 GCF_001515625.1 Sinocyclocheilus rhinocerous
TACTAAAATTAAAATGTGAAATATTTGCTAAAATATAATAAAAAATATAATAAAATTATCAAAATATATTATATATAAATAAATTAAAAATATATTATATAAAAATATAATACAATTTTAAAATAAATATACTGTATACACTTTTAATTGTGTATATAGTCCATATATATAGATATATGAAGGTCCGTCATCTTTAAGTAGTTCTGAACTAATTGTGATAAACTGTGCTTTGATTTTAATTAATTTTGCTTCTTTTTTTAGAAACTTCTGTTCGCCTAATTAAAGAAGTGGTTCTATTCTTCTATTCTATCAATGCCCTGAGGTTGTGAACGGTGGCACATTTTTCAACGCTTGTGTTTAATTAAATGTTTTATTTTATCCAAAGGTGTTGTTGGCTTGACCTTCGTGATCAACAAGTTCCGTATCGTGAAGCTCACCTCTAAAGACCAGTTTATCATAGCTTACGGTGGACTGAGAGGAGCCATCGCCTTCTCCCTGGTCTACCTGCTGAATCCCGAACACTTCCCCATGAGAAACATGTTCCTCACCGCCATCATCACTGTCATCTTCTTCACGGTGTTTGTGCAGGTCAGTGTCCGGCAGTACGACCGCTTCTCACATTCAGCACATGGAGGATATCAGTTTAGATGCATTCCTAGTCCTATAGGGCCTTTTCTGTATGTTCTGCATTGCTTATAGTTGTGTTGCCAGTTTCTTTGAGATCTGATACACATTGGTTTTATATGTTTTTATAAAAATATTTTTATGTCTAAAAATGTTAAAATATTTTATATATGTATATAAATAAATACATTTTTATTTGTAGTTTCAATAAATAATTATATATATACACCTAAAATAAAATACAACTTAAAAGTACACTTTTTATTGTATGCGTGTATAGTGTTTATATATATACACATACATATATATAAAATATAAATACATTTTTTATTTGTAGACAGACAGACAGATAGATAGATAGATAGATAAAACTAAAATAAAGATTTTAATTAAAAGTAAAAGTAAAACATTTAT
>NW_015670359.1:0-545 GCF_001515625.1 Sinocyclocheilus rhinocerous
GAGATACTGTCCCTCCATGTTCTCTCTCTCTCTCTCGTGTTATTCCGGTGTCGGATGCTCAGCCGGTGCAGTTCGGTCAAAGAATGCCAAGAATCTGCAGCCGGCAGAACTTTGGGCCTCTAGCAGCTCGGCTTTATGTCTTGAGCGTATGTTTGAGTTCATTCAGAGCTGGATTATGTTGATACAGTTTGATCCTGAATGGAAATGTGTGTGTGCTTTTATAAATAGACACACAGTTCATTCTGCTCATGTCTTCTAAATATATTGAACTGGAAAAGGAACAAACAGACAGATATAAATATATCCAGCTTCACACGTCTTTCAAATCACTTCTTATAGATCTTAAAAGTGTATGATTATCCATAACACCAGATTTTACATAAATACTCTTTATTATTCAAATGACTATTTTTTTAAATTTTTTTATTTAAATGACTATATTATTTTTTTTGTAATTATTTGAATTAACTTTTTTATTTTTATTATTTAAATGACTTTTTATTTATTTTTTTATCATATTATTTAAATTTAATTTTTTTATTATT
>NW_015670360.1:0-590 GCF_001515625.1 Sinocyclocheilus rhinocerous
GAATGTTCTCAAAATGTAAATGTCTAGGAAGCACACAATGAACTGCATTTACAACATTTCTTTCGAATTCATTTGACCTAAATAAATAAATGAACAGAATATCCCACTCAAATTCGGAAATAATAACTTTTACTGTTACCTGCCAAACATACATGTACTTGAGATGCAAAATAAATATATGAAGAGTCTTGTTTTCTGAGGAACTGATCCAAATCAAGTGAGTTTATGCTTAAAACAACAACACATATCTGTCAATGAGTTCAGAAATAAATGAAATAAAAAAAATTATCAAAATTCGAAAAACCAATGACAGATATTTGCTCTTGTTTTAAGAAACTCACCTCATTTTGTTCAGTTTCCCAGAAAACAAGACTTCTTATCTCTATTCTCAAGTAAGTGTATCTTTCTTGATTTAAGAATGATTAGATATTTGTACTGGAAAACAACACAAAACACTGAAGAAGAAATCATCACTATTTATTATTATTATTATTTACTTTATTATCCTGTTTTGCAGTGCATGCAACATTTAATGCCATGACCTAACGCATTTAAGACTTTCTGCTCAAATTTACAACTTTCTTGTGTGA
>NW_015670361.1:0-706 GCF_001515625.1 Sinocyclocheilus rhinocerous
AAACAATTTTACCCCCATGGATTTCTCGCTAGAAATAACATCAAAAGTGCAACAATTTTGTCCGTAAGATAAGTTGTTGCGTCTGAAAAATATTTTTCGTCATATTTAAGAAATGGTCCATTAGAAGCCAAGTAACAAAAGATAAGTGTGAAAAGAGAGAGAAAATAATAATGTAAATAAAAAAAAAGCAAGACAAGAAGACCATATTATAAAAGTGACTTATCCGTTTTAAATAAAATAAAAAAAATGTCACAAAAAACAGACTGCGCCAATAATATGTGCGAAAGTTACACCATGAACCCCAAACACATCGTCAGCAGCTTAGAGAAGAAAGTAGGAAAATAAACTTACAAGCACACAGACCTACACAAGTATAACTAGCTGTAGCATCCATTTAAAATCTGTCACAATTGTCCACATATAACATGCTGTACAAAAAGCTTTCCAGTTTATCATCTAAAGTCTGAGGTTTAGAAAACATATTCAATGAGCCAATCCCAACGTCAAAAACAGTTATTCCCTAGAATAACTGACCTACAGTCAACTCCACACAATAATTCAGTTTGCACGCTATACCCAGCAAACACAGTACATTGTGATGACGTCTTTAGCTGATCGTCATTTGGTCAGCGTGACATTACTTTATGACAACATAAAGTTTATGCCATCAAAAGGACAAAACAATTGCCAAATATTTTATTGATAT
>NW_015670362.1:0-607 GCF_001515625.1 Sinocyclocheilus rhinocerous
ATTTATTAATCTTAGTTAATGCTGATTCCAACATTTACTAATACAGTATCAAAATAAAAAAAAATGGACTCTGTTAATGTTAGTTAATGAACCTGAGCTAAGTTGGAACAACAATGAACAGCTGTATTTTTATTAACTAACATTAACAGAGATTAATGAATAATGTAACAAGTGTATTGCTCTTTCTTAGTTAATGTTAGTTAATGCACGGAACCTTATTAAAAAGTGTTACCGAATATTTTAATACTTTATTCAGCAAACATGCATTGTTGATCAAAAGTGACAGTAAATATAATTTATAATGGTTCAAAATATTTATTTCAAATAAATGCTGTTCCTTGGAATTTTCTATCCATAAAAGAATCCAGAACAAAAATGAATCACTCTCCACAAAAATATTAAGCCGTTAAAACAGCAACTGTTTCAACTCTGAAAATAACTGTTTCTTAGCACTGATCAATAACAGAATAATTTTTAATGCATCATGTGACACTGAAGACTGGAGCAATGGCTGCTTAAAAATTTAGCTTTGCCATCTCAGGAATAAATTACATTTTAAAGAACATTCAAATAGAAACATTATTTTAAACTGAAATATTTCACGATA
>NW_015670363.1:0-547 GCF_001515625.1 Sinocyclocheilus rhinocerous
GGACCCAGATAGAATATTGTAAACTTACGTGTGAAAGGATTAAAAGGTGTGTTTCAGTACACTGGTCTTTCTTGAGGACCAGATGGTAAAGCTTTATGATTCCTTGATCTGTTTTTGTCCTTAAGAGCGCAGACTTGCCCATAGACACTTAATCTCCCATGCCTGTCACAGGTTTAAAACTACATTGCCTACATTGCCATTACTGTCTCATTTGTAAAGATAGTCACTAAATGCAGCTATCAGCCTTGACATCATCGTGCAGCTCTTCTTCAGGGCTCAACAATTTTTTTTCCACAAGTGTTGTTTTCTGTCTAGTTTTGTTTGTCTTGTTCTGGCAACATTTTCCTAGGCCCTGATAATTTTTTTGTTCTTTATAAATATGTGTCTTAGGGCTAGGCAGTACATTGAATATTAGCGATATCACTATTTTTGCTGATGATATAAAATTGGGGAATACTCAGGGCTCTGTGCTTACTTTTATTTTTAGGAGCACTTGTGCTCCTTACTTAAAAAATTTAGGAGCACGTTCAAAATTTTAGGAGCACCT
>NW_015670364.1:0-554 GCF_001515625.1 Sinocyclocheilus rhinocerous
AATTGACCCTTATGACTGGTTTTGTTGTCCAGGGTCACATTTATGAAATGAAAAATGTGTTACTGAGCAATCAACTCTCTCATGCTCCTACACTGAAAAAAAAATTATTCATTGAATTTACTTTTTTTTTTTTTAAGTTAAGTGGTTGCGATCAATTTATTTTAGCTACATTTAAATAAACAAATTTAGTTGACGAACTTTCAACATTTTTTTTTAAATCTAGCTAAAATAAATCATTTGCAACCACTTACCTTATAAAAAATTTGTATCATTTTTTTCAGTTTACAATATTGTCCTAGAAGTGATTTCTGAGATAAAATGAAGAGAAATTGTGAAGTCGTGGATTTTGTGCTGAAACACTGTATTTCACTCAGATATTATACAAATACCTGTATCATCATATCCATTCAACAGTTTTGGTCAAAGAGGGTGACCTTTGGGGTCAATTATGTGGTGAGGGGTCATGTAAGCCGTGTCGCAGGGGTTAAAAAGACAGACTGACCCAAATACAATGAGCTAGCAACTTAATGAAGATTAAAAAAAAGAGCACCACA
>NW_015670365.1:0-553 GCF_001515625.1 Sinocyclocheilus rhinocerous
ATTTATTGTAAATTTCCATTATATTTCTAATTAAAACATATTTTCGGTTTCTTTTGTCTTTGGCTATTTTATTACTTCTTATGCCAAATTTCTAATTTTAGAATTTCCCAGTTTGTTCCATTATAATTTTAGCATCATTGTAAAAAAAATTTTAAGTTTAACCGTACTCTTAACCCTCAAAGACCGAAATATAGAAAAATTATTTCACCTTTAAAATGTTGTTGTAGGAGGCCTCTAATGCAGAAATAAAAGTTTTTTTACATTTTTGACATTTTAGTTATATTTTAGGGAAATGTTGTAATATTGCAGCGTTGGACTCTTGGGTAGCAGAATTTCAGTGTTTCTACTCTCTATCTGAACAAGTGTAGAGGACATCCAAAGGCTCATTTGCAGGGTTTAATGCTTCTGTAACCTTATATCATAATCACACAATAATGATACGAAGTCATATTTTTATGAAAAGATGATTTATTATAAAAATAAATGCTCAGATTATATTTAAAGAACCTGGGGCCTGTTTCAGAAAGGAGGTTAAGTGAAAACTGAGTATGTT
>NW_015670366.1:0-898 GCF_001515625.1 Sinocyclocheilus rhinocerous
AGCATGACAAAGGCACTCAGCACAGAGTGTGGCCCTGACCTTCAGAGAGGAAGTGCTGAGACCGAAGCCTCCTCCATTCTCACGGACGCACGGGTCCCCGGCTGCCCTTCGCCTCCTGCCTGCCATATTATCATGCTGATCCCATGGATGCCCCTGAGCAATACAAAGCCACGGAGCAACAGAGCGAGACCCAATTTCATCATTCAACAGGCCTCAAGTTGCTAGAGCGATGAAAAGCACACTGTAAATACAGTGATTTCACAAGCGGCAGGTCATTATTATGCAATCGTCTGGAAATCCAGGCGTTTGAAATTGATTTACTCTCGGTACAGCAAAATGAATCCTAGCTATTGAAGCTTACCAAGAGAAAATTACAGACATTTGCAGAATTTTACTCACAGGCTATCAGATCAAGGTTTTTTTTTTTTTTTTACAGGTTTTTCATAGTAGAGTCCAAAAGCATGGAATCACATTCAAAGTCAGTTTTTTATTTTATTTTAAACAAACACTATCACTGAAAATAACAAATGTTCATTGTAATGTACATACCATTCGGTCTCATCCCTATTTGTTTTCCTCTCCGGACACTTTTTTCAGCTTTCACTTGAGCTTGTAAACCCTGCAAAGACAAAAGAGACTCTGAGCCAAAACACCACCAGTGAAATGAAATGGACAGATTAAAGGCAGGGTATGTAATTTTTCAAAAACACTTTAGAAAACTGATTCGGGCCGAATAGCAAAACAAACTTGTAGCCAATCAGCAATAAGGGGCGTGTCTACTCGTGATGTGGAGGAGAGAGCTTTCAGTGCACGGGACGGACATTAGCCAAGCCGAGCGACAGAAAGATAGCTGAGAGATGGCGGATAAAAAACAAAAGAAGAAAACGTCTGCGGAACG
>NW_015670367.1:0-1607 GCF_001515625.1 Sinocyclocheilus rhinocerous
GTCTGAAAAAGCACAATTTAAATATATTTCTTTTTCACCTGGGCTCACCGGGTCAGGACCAACCAAATTTCTATGCAATGTTTGAACTCAGTCATAGATTACATTAAACAATCTGGATTAACTACCAAATGCCTATGACACCAATATATAGTGTTCACATAGATTTACCCATTACTCAGCTGATGTTGAGAGGCAACACATTCTCTTTTAAGTGTACCAAGTTTTTTTTTTTGTGCAAAGGCAAAGTGTGATTCATTACTGATCAATGGTTATATGCTTCCCGATTATTTCTGTGCAATCTCATGCGGTATGCAAGCTACTCCAATTAAATGTGTGATGATGACACGATGACTCTCTGCCATCCTGAAGTGTGAGTACTGTTATTTTTATCCTTTGTTTTCCATGTCTTCAAGTATCACTTCTCACATTTCTCCCTCATCACTTGTCTCTTGCTCAAATCACAAAAATTTCTCACTCCTGCAGCACATGCAGGAGATCATGTACATCTAATAATAAAGTGATGGAAGTGTGGGGATGTAGTGAGAGCAAGAAGGGAGAATACATAGGTTTAGGGGAAAGTAGGTCTGTCATTAATAATGAGCTGCTGTTGATAGTTGGTCTGTGATGGGTAGGTGATTATGTGGATGAGTTCTGTAATGTAGACTGCCTGTTCAGGTGAATTAGGTGATTGTCACGACTGAGAGGTGGTTATGCCTAGAGGTTCAATTCAAATAGGCTAAACACAAATGTGTAAGTGAAAAGAGAGATTAATAATGTAATGAGAAAAATAATGTGATATGGAGTATTCAATGCCTCAGTGTTGGTGGAGTATTGGGGTTCGTTGGCGCGCTTGACTCGCGCTGACAGACATGTTTACGGCTGTGTGCACAGCGAACGCGGACAAAAATCGTAAATACGCGCGTCGAATCAGCTGTCAGAAAGGTGGAGGCAAGGACGACGGTAAAGTTAGTTTGACGTTTGACATTCATTAGACATTCGGGTTTTTTGCCAATTAAACTCTTTGCAGCTTTTATGTTTTGAGCCCAAACTAACTCAGATAGACATAAATATATGCCCTTTATGTTGCACAAGGCTTAATTTCTAGGAATTAAAAAAAAAAAAATTAACCATTTAAATTAATTAAACAATTTAACTACGTGACATTATAATATAAAACCAATACTAAAATGTTCGGGAAAACATACCTGTTATCGCACAAAGCTCCGTTTTTGAATTACAATTTTATGTTTTTTATAATAATTTTACAACTTTTAATGTATGCAATAATATAAATCCATTAAACGACAACACCATTTGATCTAAAGGTATCAAACAAACTGTAAAATATTCAGAATATTATTCCCTATAATGCACAAGTCTTGGTTTTCCAGATTATGCCTTTACTGTTTTTATATACAGTACTGAATCCATATTTGTCATGTTTATTATTCTGTATCCACTTAAATTAATTAAACTCTGACACAGTTTGAGATAAAGGTATCAAAACAACTATAAAAATATCTAAATATTATTCAATTTAATGCACAAGGCTTGTTTTTTCAGATGATGCCTTTACTGTTTTTATATACAGTACTGAAACCATATTT
>NW_015670367.1:1622-2611 GCF_001515625.1 Sinocyclocheilus rhinocerous
CAACTGAAAAAATCTCTAAATATGATTCACTATAATGCACAAGATTCGTTTTTCAGATTATTACTATTTTTTTTTACAGTACTGAACCCGTTTATATCCATGAAACTTGAACACCATTTAAGATAAAGATATCACACCAACTGTATATTTTTCAGATCATTAATCTGATGTTTTTTCATATAGAGTACTGAACATTTAAATTTTTTTGACTGTCCTGGAACCCATTTCAATACATTAAACTGGAACACCATACATACATGCATATATGTATGCATGTTTGTATGTGTATATATATATATATATATATATATATATATATATATATATATAACAATGTATAAAAATATATAAATATTAATATGTACCTTTAAGGTACTAATATGCACAAGTTAATGTGAAAAAAAATAATTTTTTTTTAAACTTTTGTACCTTAGGGTACATCCAAAGTGACAGCGTTGTACCTTTTTTTCCCTGAGATTATACATTTATATTCAGCCATTTCACAAAGAAAATAACATTGATTGCCATTAAAGTGAAAGTGCTTTACCTAAACATGGGAGCGTGATACAAATGCTCATTTTAGAAGAATATTTCAGATGGAATTTAAGGGCTTTTGCATCTCTACTTTTCATATGCTTTCAATATACACAAATACTAATGGCATAATTTGATAAATTAGCCCTGTGCATTATAGGGAATAATATTCTGAATATTTTAGTTGATTTGATAGCTTTATCTGAAAAGGTGTCAGAATTTAATTAATTTAAGTGGGTACAGTATATAAATCATATGAAAAAATATGGTTTCAGTGCTATATATATATAAACAGTAAAGACATAATCAGAAAAAACAAGCCTTGTGCTTTATAGGGAATAATATTCTGAATATTTTACAGTTGGTTTGATACCTTTATCTCAAACTGTGTCAGAGTTTAATTAATTTAAGTGGGTACAGTATATATATCATATGAAAAAAATATGGTTTCAGTA
>NW_015670367.1:2647-20643 GCF_001515625.1 Sinocyclocheilus rhinocerous
TAAAGGCATAATCTGAAAAACCAAGCCTTGTGCATTATAGGGAATAATATTCTGAATATTTTACAGTTGGTTTGATACCTTTATCTCAAACGGTGTCAGAGTTTAATTAATTTAAGTGGGTATAGTATATAAAACATGACAAATATGGATTCAGTACTGTATATAAAAACAGTAAAGGCATAATCTGAAAAACCAAGCCTTATGCATTGTAGGGAATAATATTCTGAATATTTTACAGTTGGTTTGATAGCTTTATCTCAAACTGTGTCAGAGTTTAATTAATTTAAGTGGGTACAGTATATAAAACATGACAAATATGGATTCAGTACTGTATATAAAAACAGTAAAGGCATAATCTGGAAAACCAAGACTTGTGCATTATAGGGAATAATATTCTGAATATTTTACAGTTGGTTTGATACCTTTAGATCAAATGGTGTTGTCGTTTAATGGATTTATATTATTGCATACATTAAAAGTTGTAAAATTATTATAAAAAACATAAAATTGTAATTCCAAAAACGGAGCTTTGTGCGATAACAGGTATGTTTTCCCGAACATTTTAGTATTGGTTTTATATTATAATGTCACGTAGTTAAATTGTTTAATTAATTTAAATGGTTACTTCTTTTTTTTTAATTCCTAGAAATTAAGCCTTGTGCAACATAAAGGGCATATATTTATGTCTATCTGAGTTAGTTTGGGCTCAAAACATAAAAGCTGCAAAGAGTTTAATTGGCAAAAAACCCGAATGTTTAATGAATGTCAAACGTCAAACTAACTTTACCGCCGTGAGGCACGGGCAGGCATGAGAATGTAAACGCAACAACGGCATAACAACAGTCGGTGGAATTTATATTTAGTATTGTGAGGGCAGAAAATGTCTCCTTTCACAAAAACAGCAGCACGATACAACGTCATTTTAGGAGAGCGAGGCGCGCATCAGAACGGAATCAGTAGCAGCATCTGCTTCTCCGGTGACCGACGAGCTCTAAAGCGAGAATATTAATATTAATATCAGCGCGAAGTGCGCCGCCACCAACGACATATCTGTTTATCTGCGGGCTCTGCATTCATTACCGTGAAGTCATCTAGCGGGTAGTGTGCAGGCACTAACAGACTGCATTTGTGAATGGTTCTATGGGCCTGCTTTGAACGGATGTTTTTTTTCTTCGCTAACGTCGCAGTGAACTGCACCATGGATAACGAAGCGCTTTCTCATCATCGTGCTGCGCGCGGAGGGTGAATGGGGATGAGGATGTTGTTTACAAAAAGCAGCCAGCCGTCAGCGCACTGATGCTCGGTCTCCTCGCACATCATTTTTCATCTAATCTTTCATGACACGGTTGGAAATTACTGTCACCTCCGTCTTTTCTCTTTGAAGAGGGCAATGTCATCGTCAGCAGACCGGCGTGGATTTGTTGTTGTCTGATTTTACTACTTGTCCGCTGCAATTCGACTTCTCACCGTTTATGTAAGTCAGTCTCTTCTGCACCATTTGTTTTCTGTACACTAAAGGCGGATATTTTTAAATCATACAAATTGTGACGAAATTCGAACTCAATTGGTATTGACTTGTGTGTGGAAATATAATTACAAACATCTGGTAACGGCAAGCAATATGATCGCCCACAGAGGAATTGACTAGCGCCTATTGCCGTGTTTATGTCAATATATGAATATTGCTTTCATTGACAACCCAATACATTTGTTGTGCTTTTTAAGACCAAGGCATGCCCTGAAAACAGTTGTCTTGTAAAACCAGCCGTTTATTTTGTTTTCGCTATCGCGACTGTTCGTAATTTTTAAAACGAAAAAAAATGACGTGCTTTCCCCGTCGATCTTTTCTCCACAAAACCAGACAGAGTCCCTAAACAATGTAAAAGAGTAACCGTGTAAAGGCAGTGGGTTTGTGATCATCTGAGCGTATATAAGTGACGCGTATCGAGGAGTGTCCTCGGTGTAGTGCACGCGAGAGTTTTAGAGTTCGCTACGGGAGAAAAGGGCCGTCACGGGTGATTTATGAGATATGAAGTATGTGAAGGATGTAGACTTTATCTTTAATATTTTACATTTTCGCTAATAGCCATTCATAGACGTTGGTTATTATTTGGGTAACCTGGTCTGTGATAACGGCGAGTGTCTCCAGAAATATTCGTCTCACGTAACGTCTGCATGAATCGCGCGTGAAGGTGGCATCAGAATGCCAATGGCACGTGCGACAAGCTACAACTGCAGCCAAATTTATTACAGTCGTGATGCGATAGTAGATGGGAGGCGTGGCTGCGTGCGCGTGTATGTCTGTGGCGTGAACCTGTACGTCTCCGGATCGGTCTTGTGTATTTCTGGTAATGATAAATAGCACTAAATTAGACTGTCCACCGGAGACATTATTCGCGGATTAAAAGCAAAAGAGGCGGGGTGAGCGCGGGGAAAGCCAGTTAAGCGAGGAGGTGTAGACTGGAGTACACTGCAGACATGAGGAGACCAGCCCCACCTTGTCTGGGGGCTGTGGATCCCTTCACACACACAAGGCTGTTTAGTAAATGTCTAAAACAAAACTGGCCGAATTTTTGTTAGTCAGGACAGGAGGTATTAAGTAATGAGCCATTTTGGTATTATGATACATTTTTTCTTGGTTTTACCATACAGGATTAAACTTTGCAAATACAGAATGTATATGGCAAGACCTTTAATCAATCCTCCAGTTGATCAATCAATTAATCAAGCAGTTGTAGCATTATGTATTTCCCTTTTGGGAGTGATACATTTAAATAAGTGCTGGGTGTGTTCTCAGTTTAGTGTTTGTGTGTGTGTGTGTGTGTGTGTGTGTGTGTGTGTGTGTGTGAGAGAGAGAGAGAGAGAGAGAGAGCGTGTGTGTGGTTTTTTTGTGTGTATTTTTGGCCATACAAGTAAGCAAGTGTGAGTGTGCTTTCATTTTGCATGTGTCTGTGGTTGTAAGAATTGTGTGCAACTGGAAACAACCGTGTGTGTGTGTCAATTTTATACAGTGTTTACAATGAAGATAGATAGATAGATAGATAGATAGACATACTGTATTAAATTGTTTGTTGCATTATAAACTTGGCCTATATAAATACATATGGAGTATTGTATTAATGTATCTACATACTTTAGGATGCTTTCATTGCATAGCTATTAGTCATGTATTAGCTGAATCATATACTTGTACATGCATTTAAATTTGCTAAGGCTAATACGTTTCAATGTGAGTTATACATTTAGCTGAATAAACTTTTATTAAATTAACTTAATGTCATAATATAAATAATAAAAATAAGGTATTATAATTGTATTGTTTTAAAATATTGCATTCATATATTAACATTTGTCTTGAAAAATGAGACCCCCTGCAGTACCACCACAGACCCCCTGTTAAAGATTCCTGTACTAAAATCTATAGCAACTGCACTCAAACACACGCAGCACAATACGAGTGACTTCTAGTGGCTGGTAAGAGAATACCTACTGTCTCTCTGTTTCCATCTCTAACCGACTCCCTGTCGCTAAGCTCCCATTCATTTTAATTTTAATTTTTTTAAAAATTTGATGAAACAGAATATGACAACGGCATGTGGGAAAGAAAGGGAGAGAGATGAGCAAAGAGCAAAAAAAAAAAAAAAAAAAAAAAAGGTGAAATAGAATGAACGTAATAAGATAATGAGCAGATAGTTTGAAAGACTGTGGAATTGGAAAATAAGAGAATAGAAGTGCAATTGTGAACAAGATAGAGAGAACATCATATGACCTTAAGAGACTTCAGGATTTATCTGGAAACCGAGGAGAAATATGTGAGTGTGTTGGACAGAAGGATAGACTGTTTGTGTGGCTCTGATTAGACTTTGACAGATGTTTTCTTGTAAAGCTCATTTTTCGGGTTGGGCTTTAGTTCTTTCTCTTTAGTTTCTCTTTGTAGATTTCCTGAAAGGACCGAATTTAATTTTTATGGCATGTTTGCATCTGAGTAGCAGCATGATGTCTGTTTTAGGCTTAAATCAAATGAGATGTGGGAAGGGTGGGTGAAGAAGTACTGATGAATAAAGATGAATGTTCGCTAATGTGACGCAAGACAGAATTATTAAGGGAGAGCTGGGTTAGATGTACATTAGAATGAACTCTTCAGGCACTGAGGCTTACTGTATGCTTGGCAGAGTAGCGATCCATGTATTTCACACTAATATTCTGTTAGTGAAGTGCTTTAGCATACTAATGTAAAGCATAACTTGGTTAGTAAAGCACAGCACTTGAATGTAATGCTGTAAAATAGTGCTCTCAGGCAGAATGGTTTAGTTTTAGAGATTTAATCTGACAGAAACTGTGGATTTTTGTATGTACACATACTTGTCTGTCTTTGGAGTTATCGTTGTAGATACAGAGAGAGAGCTAGATCTGGTGAGTGAAGAACATGTTTTGCTTAGGACTACAGGAAAAAATAAAAAAAGAACAGAAGAAAAAAAATATGGAAGAGGAGAGGCCAGCGTCATTGGGGACCCTCACAAGCAACATCAGTATTTCAGATTCAATAGAGCATAGCTTGTATAAAGACTGAGGGAACAAGCAGGAGAACATTAAATTTTCATGGTTGAAGTTAGATTTGTGGACCCGGTTTCTAGTGAATTTAAAAGCAACAGAAGAGTGACCAGAGACGTTCACAACACCATCACACGAGTTGTGTCTGCTAGGTCCAAAATAGCTTCCGCTACGTAAAAAGTCAAATATTTCATTCTGTCTTCTGCTTGGTTGCACAATATGTCATATCTGTTGCAGTCTAACATGGAGACACTTTCAGGTCAGAGAGTCTGTTGCTTTGTGTTGGTTGTGTGTGTGTGTGTTTACAGTATATGTGATTGTGTGTTCTGTGCTAAATATTTGGGGGATTTACTTTTCTGGAGGAGTGTCATGTGGCTAGATCTGGCATCTGTCAGAAGCAGGCTCTGCTGCTGTGAACCGGGGGAGTCCTTCACAACTGGGGCAGAGCAGGTTACCACATACTTTGCTTTATTTATGGTAGTGATTCCCATCCAGGGGTGCATGTTCCCTAGGGGGTGCCTAAAAATGATGGTTATGCTTACCTATAGAACAGAGAAAATTTAATTAGTGGTTATAAAAATAAACAGTTATATAAAAATAAATATTAATCTATACTTAAAAAAATTATTAATAATATATTAAAACGTTTTTCCCCCCAGAAATACTTATAGTAATAAATGCATATATAATGTGGGACAGACTTATATTAAAGATTTGTTTGGACTTCAAGTATTTGTTGGCATAAATATTCAATTATATTGTTACATACATTTGTGTGTGTGTGTTAATATTAATTAAATTATTAAGTATTGTATAAGTATTGTGTATATATATATATATATATACACACCTGTATATTTATTTATGTGTGTATTAATGTATATTATAATTGATGCACTTTAAAAACCTATAATAAATGTGCAAATATAAACAACTTTTTAAAAAAGTATTGCTACTATATATTAAAATATAAATATATGCAATAAAATATATATGCAATAATATAATATAAATATAAATTAACATTAAATAGACTTTGTGGGAGTGCATTGTTGGTTGTTCTTATGTGTAAAGCATGCATGTGTAGGTGAGTAGACTCTAGGTCTCTAACAGTGAAAATATTTTTGTTTCTGTCAACACAGCACCCACCTCCTTGTCCTCATCTTACCTTTGTACACACATGCAGACACACACTCAGACGAGCAGTCTTTTGTTCACTTGTGTACTCGGCACATGAAACAGATGTGCAAGAATACACACACACACACACACACACACACACACACACACTCACCATATAAAAAGCAATGCCCAAAACAAAGTCTTCCCTTGGGATGAGCATGTGAAGGGGTCCATTACTCCACCGTCTGCCCCAGCTTAGCATGTGTAAGTGTTGCTGTGTGTTTCTGTTTGCGTATGTATTCGTACATATATGTAGGCATGTACCTGTAGTATCATGATGCTCCTTCCCAAAGCATACATTTTTTTGCGTAGTATGCCAAAAGCACACAGACGCTACAACGTAAGAGGGTGTTTAATTTTTCTATCGTCTTGTCTTCACAATTCAGGAATCAGGACGCGTGTGGGTATGTTTGCTTCACATGTTTGCATATGCATTGGCATGCGTGTGCGTTTGCATATGTACTGGCTTGCATGTGTATGTAGCATGTCACCTTGATTACTGCAGATTCCAGTGAGCATCATGAAGCCAAGGGCAAACTAGGAGAAAAAGAGAGAGAACAAGGGAAGGAGTGACGCGAGAAGGAGGGGGAGAGGAGGTCAGCGAGTGCTTCTGTGAATAAAGTGAGAGAGAGTGAAAATTGGATGCGGAAAACAGAAGAAGAACAGAGTGAAACAGCAGTGGAAGGGAGGAGTGATTTAGAATTGGGACAAGGAGATATATTTTGTCAGCTTGCAGAATAAGGCAAATACTGGTAATCCCTGGTGATGGTGCACTTTGTTTCGACAAAACACACTTGGACACATGTTCAGATGAGTGCTGTGTGTGAGGAAGCGGTTGCTCCTCCACAATTCCTCGCTAATTGGCAGTCTGCTGCAGTGCTCAGTGTGTGATTGCTTGTGTGTATGGGTGTTTTCCAGACGGTGCAATCAGACACAGCTAGGCTCTCTATGCAGCGTTATGGAGCTGGACAGACAGACTGCAGGTTGAGTGCAATGGGATTTTGGTTTAGCTGCCCTGAGATGCAGTACAGTTCCTTATATTTAATGTGTGAGATAGCAATTTGGATACAGAGACAGAGAGAAAGCAGGTTATTTTTAGTCCAGACTTCATTAAATATTTATCATTAATTAGGTGTATTGTTGATCTGTCATAAAGGTTTGTGTATTTGTGTGTGTGTGTGTCAAGTTTTGCTTAAATCGTGGGGATCAAATGTCCCCACAAGGATAGTAAAAACTGGAGTCACTTTTGTTGTGGCGAGCCACAAACATTTCTCACAAGAAAAAGTGGCTTCAGAAATATATGTCTTATCGAAAATCTAAAACTACACAAATCTAAAAATGATGTTTAGGTTTAGCAATTGAAAATAGTTGGAAATAGCAGTTGGAAAACCCCCACCATGATGAAAAAAAAACAAATGTGTGCACATGAAGGAGAACTAAAAATGTGTATCAGTGTGAATATTGGAGACAGAAATATGTCACCTGTCTAAAAGCTGTGATTTCAGGTGATATAGGTGTTTCCGTAACTGACAGACTAGAGCAGGGTTTCTTAAGCGGGGGTTGGTGAAACCCTTGGGGTTTTGTGAGGGAACTGCAGAGGACAAGCAAGCAAGTTTATTTATACATCAAAAGTGCTTTACAAAAAGTGCTTTACAAAAGTCATTTAAAAGGATTTAAAATAGTCATAAAATAATCAAAGCAGATGTATAAAAATTAAAATAACAGTAAAAGAAAGGAATTTAAAAATGATTAAAAATGTATTTCAAATGTATTAAAATCATTAATATGTGCATTTTGGGGGATTCAACACATGCACTAGGGTTTACTTTATTTACACATTCACACAATGTCCAACATTTTTGTGGACAGAAGTGTACATTTCACCAGTATTCCACCAATATAAAAGCTCAGAGTTTTGAAGTGTTTAAAAAAATGTTTGAAAGTGAAGAATCATAGGCTACACATGCTCAGAAGGCCACAGCACCAAGCCAGTGACTCTACAGTACTTGCATCCTGCAGTACTACAAACCACACCCCTACAAGTTAGACCTACTGCTACAAGTATGGATGTTATTGACTGAGACAATCGTTTCAAGTACATTTATTTGACATTTTATGCATGAAATGTTTGTAAGGCTAAATTATGTTGCTTTCATATCTTACGGTGTATGAAATAGAGTGCTGCTGTGATGATTTATTTTTGTAGGCCAACCTGGAATTTAGCATCACCCTCGACAAAAACCCAGTAGGACTTTTCCATTGGCTTTTGGATTACTGCAGAAAATAAACTCCATGGCCAACAAAAGTTTGATTTATACAAGTTTTGGTCATAATCATCACAAATGAACACAGCATTTATGATTTTTGATGCCTAAATACAATCACTAGAAGTAAAAAAGCTAAATGAACTACACCATGGTCACATGACTACAAAGCCACCATCATTAGCTTCTGACAACTCTGTCAGTCTTTATTTAAAAAACATTTGCCCAAAAAGTTTGAGATAGAATAGTTTGCAAATGCGTGATTATAAAAACAATGAGACTGTAATAGCTGAAAAAAATCAAAGATTTTCTGTTTGCTGTGATAATAGTTAATATCCTGATAACCTCTGTATTCCCATTTAGCCACTTGTCAGTAGTAGGCATAACTTGTAGTGGCATGGTTTGTTGTGCGGTGCAATAATGAATTTTGAGAAATTTATCATTTACATTAAAGTTTTCTACATATTTGGGGCAGCAGACGACTGCTGTCCATCATCAGATTTCTAATAGCAGACTGCTCTATGATTCCCTTTCATAATCATTTAAATCCACTACATTTTAAGTTAGACTTTTATGGAGCCTCTTCTTGAAGCAATATACATAAGACCATCATGCACACATATTCACATTATTTTCATTTGACCCTTTTATATCTCAAAGGTAAAATTCACCCCAAAATGTCATCATTTACTCACCCTTATGTCTTTCCAAACCTTTTTGCCTTTCTTCTGTGGAAGAAAAACCCCCGGATATTTTAAAGAATGCTTGTAATTGAATTGTAACAATTTTGGTTATCATTGACATTCATTGTAAAAGACAAAAAACACTGAGCCATTTTTCAAAATATCTTCTTTTGTGTTCTGCAGTAGAAAGAAAGTCATGCAAATAATGACAGAACTTTCAATTTTGGGTGAACTATCCCTTTAAGTCTATATGTTGTTGTCCCACACATTGTAGTATTGTACACTGTGTGTCTTGATTATAGTACCTGAACAGGGTTTATCCGTATTCGCACAGAACACACATTGCCAATATATGCACACAGGTGATGCGGCGTATACCAACTGATTTCCTTGTGAGTGGCACTCCCAGCATGCGTGTGTCCTGGCTTGCTTCTATCATTTATCCTGCTTTTGACTCCATCCCCATGACAGTTCCGTCTGATTGAGTTGCTGAGTGTGTTTTAAAAGCAAAGCAGAAGTCCTGACAGATTGAGTGAGTATGCTAAAGTAAAGCAAAGCGAGCATGCATACATGCACACACAGACTGGAATCCTACACTGTGAGCATTGAGCTAGAAGATGAGAGATGGAGACAGACAGAGAGGGATGTGGATGGCAGTAGACAGTGTTGCTAGGAGACCGCACACAGTGACTGGTGTGAGAGACATGGTTTCACATCCCTCCCCCATCCCTACAACACACTTCCTTTCTCTCCGTCTGTTTTTTCATGCCCGCTCCTGCATTCATTGTCTCCATATTCCCCTCCATTCATCTTTCCACACTTGTCCTCCTGTCTGTCTGCTCTCGTCTATCTGCTCATGTCTCTCTCGCTTGGCTCTTTCTCTTTCACATCCTTTTGTCTTTCTAAGCACCTCCTGCCAGACTCCTTAACCTTCCCTAACCGCTCAAATGTGGTCTCCTCCCTCCTTCTTCTTTTTTTCCTTCTTTCCATCTACTCTCCCCATTTCTCTGTCTCTATATCTAATTCATCTCTGTCTCTCTTTCTCATTCACACTGTCATTCGGCACGAGAGACCTCTGTGGTTCCGAAGTGAAAGGAGTGCAGTCGCCAAAGCGACAGCTGGCCGGTCACCATGACAACAGCCAGGTGCAATGTAAAGGGACAGGACAATAAGTGTGACTTAACACACACGCACACACAGATATTGGGAAGCACTGCAAAATCTGCCATGCAAATACAAGAGATGACCAAATTTACACAAGCAAAGATTCAATTGTCTGTTGTCTATGTCATGTGGGTGTGATTATTTATGCAGTGGATGTATTGCTCTGTGTGTATGATGTGTGCAAATCCCATCTGTCCCTGAGCTTTAATGATCTGTGTGAACTGACCTTATGACCCACACTTTTATATAAACAAGCGTGTATGTCTTAAGTGGTTGTTGCACCTGTAATTGAACGCCTGAAGGAATGTTATGTTGTGTGTGAAAAACATTTATATACAAAATGAGGCATGCGTGTATGTGCAAGGCAGTCTTATTGTCTCCATGTGTAGTTAATGAGTGTCTAAAAATCTAGAACAACACTGAAAATCAGGGATACAAATTCTTTAAAGGGGTCATATGATGCGATTTCAAGTTTTCCTTTCTCTTTGGAGTGTTACAAGCTCTTGGTGCATAAAGAAGATCTGTAACGTGACACTGTTGCCCTTTCGGGCTTGAACTGATGGTAAAACTAACGACATTATTAACTGTCTTGATATTTACTTTGAAAGCTTGAAGCTCACGATTATGGTAAGGGGCGTTACATTTCCGACGCATGCTTGTGGTGTTCGGCCAATCACAATGCACTGGGTCAGCTGGCCAATCAGAGCAGACTGCGCTTGTCAAAGGAGGGGGCTTTGTTGAAAACTACGTGTTTGAGAGAGGCGGGGCATAGAGGACCTACAATAATGTAAAGTATTTGAAAAATTATGTGTTTTTTGAACATTAAAGCATGTCAACATATTCTGTTACACCAAATACACCAAATAATGATCTTTAAAATAGCATCATATGACCCCTTTTAAGTTTTCTCATTTGAAAGAATAAACAAGCTAAGAAACATTAACTTAAATGATTAAGAAATGTTTCAACTTCTGCAGTATTTCTAGGTCACTAATCAAATAAGTAATTTGATTACGTGACAGACAGTCAGATGGTCTTTCCTCCACTGAAGCACAAGATGCTCTTTGGATCATCTCAAATCATGCCAGAGATATAAAGTAGAATTATGCAGATGGGATTGACATCAATAACATGTCTTACTATTTATGTTGTTGTAACAAAATATGCTTGGAGATATCAGTAAATGTGTTTTTTAATAATGCTAAAAGCTGTATGTGCTGTATTTATACTGAAGTACACCTTTGCGATTAGTATGTAGTATCATTTATTATTTATTATTAAACTCACTTTCTGTATAGTTTGAAATAGTCTCTGGGATGCTGTGTTTGTAATAGTCTCTTTTTTTAGTGAAGTAACTGTATCTGTGTTTTCTCAGGTTCTGCATAGTGTCTTATTCTGTGTTGTGGAAAGTATTGATCTCTGCTTAGTGTGCCCATCAGTCTTAGGGTTGGGTTTGTGAGGAAAAACTTAGATGGGAGTATGTTAATGTAATCCCACCAGGTAAAACAATTTCTATGCTTCCAGAACTGTCTTGATTATCTGTCTGTCTTACCATAGTTATAGCCTAGGGGAGCCTTCATTGATTCCCATTATCAAGTATCTCTATTAGACGCTCAAATAAACCTGTCTACCCCATCCACGCAGCTCTCATGTGTGTTACACGAACATGCGCACTGATCAATACATGATATGATTATGTATGACAGTCCCAGTGTTGGGTAGGCCTTTGGCATGAATTTCTGGTTCAAGAGTTCACACTCAGATGTAAGAGAGCTGTAATGTAGAATGTAAAAGGGGGACTTCAAAGCCATTGACATAACTGTCACATTTTCTTGAGATTGTTTATCTGTTTGCATTTAGGTTTATGTTGTTAGCAGATGCTTTCTACAAAAAGGGACACACAATCATGTTAACAACAAGTACTGGGACAGGCAGATGAAAATATATGATGCCTGCTGAAAAAAAATAATGAATGGATGGATTTAAGATAACATGTATGTTAAATGCTAATAGTTTTAAATTTTCTCCTGGAAAATTTCTTCAGGTTGGTTGGGACTAAGCTTGAGGTTGCTGGAAACTCCTGTTTACTCTGAATACTGAAGCCTGATTTGTTCAAAAGAGCATATTTTCAGTGGCATTTGCTGCAAAATGCCATGCCATGCCATGGATGTGGCTCGTGCAGGGCACTCCTGCATTCCTCAGATGAGCACTCTGAGCTTGCCACCTATTTGGGCAAGCCCACACAAAGGCTGAACACCGAACTCATACGTGTCCTCACTGATGATGATGAGGACCTCGGCGACGGAGTGGTTGGCTCCAGATGAGCCGCCCATTGCTGACTTGACTGATAGTCTCTTCAGCGGGGCCGCCACCAGCAGCCTGTCAAGCCAACATTAATGACTGCTCAGCCTCAACCTAAAGCGGAGCCTGAGCTCAGAAAATGCTTCTCTACCGCCAAGCTCTACCCCCTTTCACAAGCACCAGGATCCCCGTCTAAGATAACGTTAGACCCTGAGTCACAGCTGAAGCACGCCTGATGCATAAGGGGTAAAGAAGGTAAGGTTGTGTGCCACAAGTGGCAAGACCTCCTTCCAAGAAGCTTGTATATGCCTCCCAACCTCTGTCTAGATCTGGTGTTGGAGCGTTGTGTTATTGTCAATACTGGGTTTGCCACATTAGATGTGCTTGCACCCACGAAATCCATTGCTGTTATAGTGGACAGAGTGATTTTCCTCTTCGCTGCAGAGCAAGTGTCAGTCCCCTTGCTGCCGAGGTCAGGCTTGGGAAGCCATACCAGGCATATCAAGTTGGGGTCCTGTAAACAGTAGTATGAGGATACTCGCTCTTAATTCACTTGCAGACCTCCCTGCTTCTAGGGTGTGATTCAAATTTCGGTACAGGACAATTAGGTACACGTTCTGTGGTCTGAAGGGCAGAGTCTGCTTGCAAAAGGTGCTGTGGAAATGGTTCCATCAGCAAACAGCAAGTGAGGCTTTTGCAGCTGCTACTTTTGGACTGTCTTGAATCCGCATTATGAATTACCTTGACGATTGGCTTGTGTTTGCCAGATTTGAGCAGGAGTGATATTCTTGCTCACAGGTCGCCGCTGCTTAGCCACTTGAAGTGCCTTGGGCTCAAAATCAATTTAGTCAAGAGCTAAGAGTCTCTCTGTCTCCCAGCCAGCGGGTCATCTTTCTGGGAACAGTTATCGATTCGGTCAAGATGCGGGCCTGGATTGTGCCAGAACACTCATTGAAAGTTAAGCGGCTATGTAAGGCAAACAGTTCAATTTAGCTCAAAGGAATCATTTATGATTTTATAGGGAATTTGGACAGAATCACTGTTTTATGGCCTATCACTGAATCGACCAGCGATTCACTGAACGAGCCGTGTAACATCAATTCTGCAATAGATATTAATATCCAAAGTATAGTGAAAACACTATTTATTAGCACAGTAACAAGATCGGCAGTTTAAGACATTAACTTGTAAGCACAAAACACAAGATACTTCTCTTTTCAATATAAATAAGGCTTTATTAGATAAATCTAAGACATATAAACTAGTCTAACACATAAACACACGCACTCACACATTCACACAAGTTGCAGGAAGAGAGAAAGCGAGTAAAGAATGAGTTTAAGAGAATGAAAATGTGAAATCCCAACTTTACAGCAATATGTGCAATTGCACAGACCTGAACAACCATCAATCACTTAATTAACACTCGAATTGAGTTCCTCAATGAGGTTAAAATTTATATTAAATGCACCAGTTCAGCTAGAATCTGGAGGTACTTGCGTTGCCTGTGTAGGGGGTTCCCTTTGTTGTCTGGTTGCCGAAAGGGGGTTTCCTGAGGTTGCTGATTGGCTGGAAGTTCAGTAGTCATTGAAGTGACGTCTTGGGAAGCCAGTGGTTGGGCGTTGGCTGAAACGCGGAGTGGTGGTTGAAGTTGAAGTTTTAGACGGCACTCGAGGTCGGACTCGGAGACACGGCGTTAGATGGTCATGATATGCTGTGTCTTTGACCATTAATCTTGGTTACTTGCCCCAAATTTGACAATCTCCTTCCTGAGTTGTTCTTTTGTGTTAATGTTGCAAGCTGTTCTGTGAAAGAGTTGGTTGGTTAGGCTTGCTTCAGACTTGTGGCGCCAGGATCTGATTTATGAACATCCTGTTGCCTTGGGCCTGTCTGTGGAATTCGGCTCTTTGGGTTGTTCAACACCAATCTGATCAAATCTTAAAATGTCTGATTCGCTCTGATACCCTACAGCTAGCAGCATCGTTCACACTGGGGAGCTTCTCATCCCCTCAAGGTTTTCCAGAGGATGCTCTGCCTCATGTCGGCTGCCTCCTCTGTGATTCCTCTGGGTCTGCTTCACATACGGCCCCTCCAATTCTGGCACAAAACCGTGCACCGCTGCATCAGAGCTGTGGCCCCTTGGAAAACCCCTTGCCCTCCAATTCAGCTCCATTGGGACTGACCTCCGGAAGGAGGTAGTCACGACAGATGTCTTCAACTTGGGTTGGGGAGCACTGTACAAGGGCAGACCGTAGTTTGGCTCCTGGTCCAGGCTGGAGCAATGCCTGCACATCAGCTGCCTCAAGATGATGGTGGTTTTTCTGGCCCTAAAAACCTTCCTGCCAGCCATAAGATGCACCAAGTCCTCGTCTGTTTGGATAACATAACGGTGGTAGCCTTTATAAATCACAAGGCAGTCTCAAGACTCGCTCCCTCTACAGGATGGCGAGATGCCTCCTTCTATGGGCACATTGCAACCTCCATTCACTCAGGGAGGTTCACTTGCCGGGCAGACTGAACCAAGAAACGGACATGTTGTCCCAGGGCAATGTATCTCCAGGAGAATGGAGACTACACCACCAAGTGGTTCGGACAGTTTGGTTGGTGGTTGAGAGGGCAGAGGTCGACCTTTCGCCTCAGAAGACAACTCTCATTGCCCAACTTATTTCTCGGAGGAGCGAGATGATCTGACCCACGATTGGCCCTGCACTCGCCTATATGCCTTCCCTCCGATTGCCCTGCTCCCTCAGGTCATCAGATGAGTCAGGGAAGTTGGATGCTCGGTCCTCCTGGTGACCCCATTTTGGAGGAACCAGATGTTGTTCCCGAGTTGATTCAGCTGCTGTCTGCAGCCCCTTGGCCGATTCCATTGAGGAAGGACCCCCTCTTCCAAGATAGAGGCATGATCTGGCAATCCCAACCCAAGCTGTGGAGCCTTCATGTTTGGCCCCTCGAAGGGAGTCTTTAAAGCTCACTGCGATGGGAAATTAACAGCCCCAGTATACTCACAGGGAAGTTCTATTTTGTTCTTCATTTAGGGGTAAAACAAAGTTCGAAATACGTGAACAGCGATATACTTTTAGCGAACATCCCGATGCTGCCCACACTGCTGAAAGCATTGTTTAGATCAGGGCTGCCCAAACTCGGTCCTGGAGGGCCGGTGTCCTGCAGAGTTTAGCTCCAACTTGCCTCAACACACCTGCCTTTAAGTTTCTAGTATGCCTAGTAAGAGCTTGATTAGCTGGTTCAGGTGTGTTTAATTGGGGTTGGAGCTAAACTCTTCAGGACACCTGCCCTCCATGACCGAGTTTGGACACCCCTGGTTTAGATGAATATGTAAATATGTGCCGCACACTTTCTTCTCAGTAAAAAAATAAACAAAACAAAAATGAGAAAACAGCGTGCATTTTTTATAGAAAGCATAAGAAAAGCATCTGATCATAGAAACATGAGTATGTTAGTATGAGCCTCTGCAAAGTAGCACTCCAGTAAAGTCACGTCATGTTTATTTATGGCATTTTATTCAATAGATTGTTTAAAAGCAAGCAGCTGTACAGTATCAAACATGAAAAACAGTGTCAGTATCTGCGTTTTCATGGACCCTAATAATCCGATCGTAATCCGATCAGAATAAAAAAGTCACATGTAACCACGTCAATCGGATTGAATTGATCCGATTAAATCCGATTAAAATTTCGTTTGGATTGTAAGGGGTGGTTTATTCCTTTTGTAATCTGAGTGAGAGGACATGTAAACGTTTGATCGGATTGAAAACCGAAACTGGAAAGTACTGCGCATGTGCAGTAACGTAAAAATAGTGTAATGACGTATGACACAGAACGAGCTGTGCCGTCCTGGTGAATAAAGTGTCATAAATGAGTGTCCCGTCATTCTAAAATTCTGCTTTCACTCAGCGTCTGGGAAGTGGAACAGGACAACATCCACCAGTCCTTGTTTAAGACTCTCATCAACAGACGAATGGTTTCGGGTGCAGGAAGGGGCACTTTATAAAGCAGTAAAAGTAATCAGCACAGCACAACATTTCATATGCCTAATTAGGACCCGAAGTAGATAAATATCAAGTATGCTTTTTAAAACAGTAAGCGACATATTCATGCAGTGTGCGCATGTCAAAAGACTAAATCCGATCAGAAGCTTGTGACATATAAATGCGCACATCAACCCGATCACTTTATTTAGCGTTCCTGTAAACACTACGTTCAGATTTGTCAATCAGAATGAATTCATTACAATGGAAGCAAAAAGTGTCCATGTAAACATGGCTAGTGTCTTATTTCATCTGAAGCATAACTTCATTTTCTACCAGTGTATTCATGTTTTCACCCACGGAGATCTTACCTCGACAGACTCAACAGACGAAATGTGCCAGAAAAGAGCATGAAAGAAGGCGGGGCCTCAGTGCATACCTCCAATCCGATCAGAAGCTTGTGACATATAAATGCGCACATCAACCCGATCACTTTATTTAGCGTTCCTGTAAACACTACGTTCAGATTTGTCAATCAGAATTAATTCATTACAATGGAAGCAAAAAGTGTCCATGTAAACATGGCTAGTGTCTTATTTCATCTGAAGCACAACTTCATTTTCTACCAGTGTATTCATGTTTTCACCCACGGAGATCTTACCTCGACAGACTCAACAGACGAAATGTGCCAGAAAAGAGCATGAAAGAAGGCGGGGCCTCAGTGCATACCTCCTATTATGTTATCGTCACAGACCAATGCTAGTATGAAGGTGTTTTGCAGCTGGAGCAAACTAGTTTGCTTTGGCAAGCCATTTAGAACTCCCAAAATGAACTTTTTTTTGGCATGATTTTGTTCGAAATAATGTCACATCAGTTCATTCTTCGATTTTGTTTGAAGTTTATTGGGGCCTTAACACCATTTTGGAGGCTAGAGCCCCATCTACGAGACGCCTCTACGCTCTTTAGTGGTCTGTGTGCTCTGACTGGTGTACAGTCCAGAATGAAGAGCCATCCTCATATGACGTGTCATCCATTCTAACCTTTCTGCAAGAGCTGCTGGAAAAGGGGCACACCCCTTTCACGCTCAATGTATATGTAGCAGCCATCGCTGTGATTCACGCTCTCATGGCTGTACAGTCAGTTGGAAAAATCAAACTTGTTGTTAAATTCCTGAGGGGAGCTTGGAGATTAGGGCTGCACGATATTGGAAAAAACTCACATTGCGATATTTTGTATTTCTGCAATATATATTGCGATATGAAAAAAAACAAAAAACACCAGATGACTTGAAAAGCTCTATTCGGAAAAAAATTATCACTGACTGGGGTGATTTTGTGGGTGATGTAGCGTCTGGACCAATCGGACACACCATTTTTCATTTGATTTAACAAATCAATTATTCATTAGATTAACAAACATTCACAGACCCCTCACCCAATAAACATACTGGGTGCCAAGATTGATTAAATCAGCATAGAAAAATAAACAAATTACAAACATGGATAAATATAATAGAACATGGATATAAATTAAATAAACCGTGCTTTATATTTTTCCGGTAAGTCTAATTCAGGTATACTGGTTGAATAATGAAACGTAAAATAACACTGCATAGTCTTCACTGTATAAATTAAATCTAATAAATCTGTGTTAAAGCTACAAAAGTGTTTTTTTTCTGTGTTTTGCTGTTTGATTAACATTCAGGACAGAAAGCCTTAGGAACATTAAACTGCTGTGAACCAATATACTGTTACACATCCATTTTCTTTCTCAGTTGTTTACCTTCACCTAAGCCATAAGCAACTGCGTTTACAAGGATACTTGCAGAGCACAGTATTTCAGGCACAAATAGACGCAGAAGTG
>NW_015670367.1:20807-33085 GCF_001515625.1 Sinocyclocheilus rhinocerous
TAATAAATCTGTGTTAAAGCTACAAAAGTGTTTTTTTTCTGTGTTTTGCTGTTTGATTAACATTCAGGACAGAAAGCCTTAGGAACATTAAACTGCTGTGAACCAATATACTGTTACACATCCATTTTCTTTCTCAGTTGTTTACCTTCACCTAAGCCATAAGCAACTGTGTTTACAAGGATACTTGCAGAGACATGCATTTTGACATAGTTTCGTGCGTATGTGTCATTTTAGGCACAAATAGACACGGAAGTGAACGGAATTCAGTGTGCAAGTGCATCTGCGTGGCTCTCACCGTGTCTACACCGGATGCGAGGGGCATGGAGCGATGCAACAAAACACTATAGAACCCATTATAATCAGCGCTGTCTACGCTGGATGCGGCGCGGCGCAGCACGACAAATCCCCGAGAGTAAATCCCTCGTTCTTTTTATGACGAACTGACACAAAGTTCAAAGGATTTGCAACGGTCACTTTGTCGCGTCAAGTGTAGACAGCGCGGGGCGGCGTGACGCGACAGGTGTCGCGAAAATGATCAGTATAAATATAACGATCAGTATACTAAACATCGCACATCCTGCGATGTGACTATCGCGGATGCGCACATCGCGATATCGATGCTGAAACGATATATTGTGCCGTTAATTAGCCCTATTGGAGATTAAATCCACCTCATCCTCGTACTGTGCCGACCTGAGATTTTCTACGGTCCTCAGGGAGGTCCCCCCTTTGAGCTGCACCTCGCGGACGACTTATGGCCCCTGTCGCTTAAGACTGCCCTCCTTTTGGGTTTAGCATCAGTCAAGCAAGTGGAAAATCTGCAAGCGCTTGCATGCTTCGGAGGCTGCTCTAAAGGGCTGCCAGTTACGAAGCAGAGTCTACTCCGCTGGATAGTAGATGCTATAGCCTTGGCTTATGCCCCAGTGGAATGGTGTCCTATTGGAGTGAGGGCCCACTCCACCAGAGGAACGGCCTCCTCCTGGGCTTGGTCCAGCTGAGTTTCAATTGGTGATATCTATGCGGCAGCCAGCTGGTTTTTGCAGTCAACCTTCACAAGGTTTTATAACCTGGATGCCCCTGCCCTTCAGGCACGGATCTTGTCCGCCTAGTTCCCTTGATCAGCTACAAGTGGAAAAGGTCTTAGTGATGTAGACCCTGGCCTTAGGACCTGGTTCTCAATATTAGCTCATGCTTCTTAGGAGCCCTTATTGTGGGCACTCTGAGGCTGGGCTCGCAGAGTGTCTTCATGCTTAGCTCTGCGCTTATTTATAGCACGGCACTATTGGATACATTCCCCAAAGCACAATGTGAGAGACCATTTTTGAAAGGGAATGTACTAATGTAACCTCGGTTCCTTAAGATGACAGGAAAGAGCATTGTGTAGACTGCCGTGCTATAAAGCTTATTGGAACCTTATTAGAGTGTTATAGATGGAAACTCCTGGAAATTGCCTTCACACTGGTTGAGATTCACCTTTAGATTCTGAGGTTGCAGATAGATGGACCTTGGGATGATATAAAGAATTGAGTCATCAGCATAGCAGTGAGTGGAAAAACTGTCATTGGAGGACAGTAATCTGGTTTGGAAGCAGTGTTAATTTTGACACCAAATGTTGATTTAGTTTTAGTCATAGTCTTTTGACTAAAATGCCATTTAGTTTTAGTCATATTTTAGTCACCTGAATTGTTTTTAGTTTTAGTCTAGTTTTAGTCGACTAAATATCATAAGATTTTATATCATTAAGATTTTAAATCTAATGGGTTTAGTTACAGTGTAATGCATTTATTAAGCATTTCTCCAAAATTTCCAAACTCATTATATAGGTTTGATATTAAGGTTTTATCATGATAGACACCGATTTAACTGCGGTGACACACAACATGCCTTTGTTAAAATTAAAGGGGTCATATGATGCGATTTCAATTTTTCCTTTCTCTTTGGAGTGTTACAAGCTCTTGGTGCCTAAAGAAGATCTGTAAAGTTGCAAAGACTAAAGTCTCAAATCCAAAGAGATATTCTTTATAAAAGTTCAGAGTCAGCCACACCTACCTAAAACGGCTCGTTCTAACACGTGAAGCGGAGTCCAGTTAATGAAATACCAATGGTTATACAGGCTAATTATGCATTCTTTGTAGCAACTTGCTTACCATATTCTTCATTCTTTCAAGCAGACGTATTTATTTCTGTAAGTAAATTTAGATTGATCTTTAGGGCTACTAAAGTTTTTCAGTCAAGAGCAGTGAGTGATTTTGTCTTTTTTTGTTGCTTGATTAACATCAATGACTCGGACTAATATCAACTAAATTAGGCTGCTATCCTTTTAAAACCGAATGGACAGCTGCAATGGATGGTAATATACTGATACACGTTCTCCCTGCTGTTTACGTTCACTTAAGATGTAATCAATTGTTTTTACGTGAATACTCGTCAAAACGGACAATTCGACATAATTTTGTGTGTAATTCTCTGTTCATGCGACGCGAAAGAGTACTCGCGCGCTGTGAGACGCTCTTTCTGTGTGTGTATATCAATTGTTTTTACGTGAATACTCGTCAAAACGGACAATTCGACATAATTTTGTGTGTAATTCTCTGTTCATGCGACGCGAAAGAGTACTCGCGCGCTGTGAGACGCTCTTTCTGTGTGTGTATGCTTCAGTGTCTGCTCTCTGAAAACCGGTGTTCTGACGATTTGTGCTACCCTGTCAGATTTTGCTACCTCCCATTAAAACAGATGGTAGCATAATTCGATAGCAAAAAGTGCTACCTATCAGATTTTGCTTCCAGCATGGTATTAATAGGGTGTGAGGCTTTATTAACATGTACACCTACCCCAACCCTAAACCTACCCTTACAGTAGGATAAATAGTGTTGGTAGCATAATCTGATAGGTAGCTTTATTTGTCAGAACACCTGACCGAATTGAGTTCTCTCTTGCATCGTCAAATTTATCCATATGTCTGCTCTTCTCTTACTCCCACATACTGAAATTTTTTAACGTTTTATGCTGCAAGTGTATTTTAGCTTATGTCCCGCCGGTTCATATGTACGCATCTAACCTCCTAACCACGCAGCAGGTTCTTTCTGAATTTGAATTTATCTCTTCCCAAATCGTCCCTCCCTAACATTTTTGTCTCGTTTTTATTCGTTCAAAAAGTTTTTGTCATTTAAAAAGAGTTTTAGTTCGTTATCGTCTCCATGTCGTCAGTGAAAAAAATTTCGTTGACGAACATTATGACGAAAATTATTCGTCAACTAAATGAACACTGTTTGGAAGCACAAAAGAAGGCATTAATCCCTGTGTTATTCAAGTGCTTAGCATTTAGAGTGAACAGAGTGACCCTCTCCAGCTGAATTGGTTGTTCCCGTTATTCAGGTAGAACGTTAAGTTCAGGTAGAATGAAATATTACAGTCTGGAGATCAGAAGTGAATGAATGACAGTTTCAAAACCTCCAGAACAAGTAGAATATGTTCTGATCTGAGACAGTCATCTGTGAGGTAGATGACAGGACCATGCAGTGGGTAGAATTAGTGCTGGTGGAGTTGCAAATGATGGCCACTTTCAAAGTGTTTCACTGTGCCTTTGTGTTTGTTTCGGCAGTGAGTGCAGAGGCAGGAGGGTGTGGGGGAGGATTGAGGAAGATGAGGAGGTGGTAAAATTGCATATGTTACAGATTGAACTGTTCATTCATGTGTTTGCTGATTTGTGGTGACAGAAATTCCAGAGGAATACTGTATGGAGAAAGGTGCTGTATTTCCTGAGGCCTACAGGGGAAGTGATTTAGGGGTGATAAATGTTATACATGAACAACATTTAATATAGCTAGGTGCTCTTTTTCATAGTGCCTTTCATTTTATTACCGGTTGTGGCTATCAAACACACCATTACACTTTATATGCACTGTACCTTGTGACTGTTCCACATGTTCAGACATAAGTAGGGAAAAAGGCTTAAAGTTTAATGCCCAGCAACCTTGAACAATACAGGAAAACCTTAAAACTGTATGTGCCTTTCTCACTAAATAAATTTATAGCACTTGTAAAAGATGCTAAGGGCAGCTCTTTTGGAAAATGATTTTACACTTGTTTCTGTGATGGTTAGTGATAATTTTGTTCTTGTTTTGTATATTTATATATTTATTTATATATTCATTTATTTATTGTAGTTTACTGATTTTTTGTTTCTTTGTTGTTGTCTTTGTCTTGTCCTAGTGATTTAGCAAAGAGATTTTAATTCCCTGTAATCCAGTCCAGGCCCCCCTCAAGCCCAGGCCTGAGACAAATGGCCCAGTTGTACCAGTTGACCATAGTTACTTACTACTACTACTAGAACCTGGTTGTCTTAACATTTCCTCTCTGATGTTATGTTCTGTTGATACAGAGAGGCTTTAAGATACATGAAGTTGTTTTGTGGGCAGCAGAACAGCTGTATATTGAGCACAAAGCATTAAGTGTTGATTAAAGGGTGTAGTTCAGGTTAGGTGGAGACATATTTAGAGGAAGTTGCTGGAAGTGAGCACTTTCGAAATTTTTCAAACTTAATTTGCTTATCTTTGAATTATATCACACAGATGTTGTATTTATTTTGTGCAGTTTTTTGTATTTGTAGAGAACATGATAATGTTGACATCTTTTGCCTATATCATGAAGCCGGTTTTGCCAGCTAAACCAGCTAAGTTTCAGTTCTGTCAGGACCACTATCATCAAATTATGATTGACACTTACCATACAGTTTGGATTTGGCGGTATGGTTCTGTTCTGGGCAAAAAACTCCCTCCCCATCCATGCAGCCTGTCATGAATGAACAGGGAGAGCAGCAATAACCCCCCCAACACGAACCATAGGCCAATCCCACCCCCAACCACAAATTGATGGAAAATCTGAAAAAATCATGTCCTTCTGAAATAGCAGAGACTGGGGCAGCATGCCCCTTACAGGAGGAGAGTAGCAGCGAAGAGCAGCATGCCCATTACAGAAGAGGAGCAGCAGCGGAGGGATGCTCATCTTTAATAAGCGACTGAGAAGAGCATCATGCCCCTTTAATACATACAGTAACTGTTACCTGAAAAGATTAAGCAACAAGCATATGGTCAATTCCCGAATTTTAGCAACAAGCATGTTGCCCTCATCCACATAACATTGATAGCATTTGAATAACAACCTTTAGTAGCGAAATTACATACTGTGCGTTAAGTAACAACCATGTTACCGATACACTTAATACACTGTTAGACATTTCAAAGGGTTTTTACAGTAACTTACTGGCAACACTGTTGCCAGTAAGTTACTGTAATTAAGATTTACAGTAGAAAACTGTATTTGGTTTACAGTTGCAAACTGTAATTTTTATAGTAAATTACTGTAAAAAATCTAATTCATCAGTATACTACCGTAATTAATTAATTTTTATATATTTCATTACATTTGATCATTTTTATATAGAATTCATTTTATTTTTACGCTACATAGGTACTACTGGCATTCAATTAAAACAGACACAATAATTACAAAATATCAAATTCTTTATTTAAAACATTGCATGCATAACACTTGTAAATACAGTCTTCCAATGCTGGAACAGTGCATCTTCATTTCTCCTGTCTTAGGACATTTTGCAGTGCATTATGTTGTATCATCTGAAATTTCACATTAGTTACAATGTTAATACAAGATAAGCGTTGCTCGTTAAAAGTAATTTTAATTCGGTAATTCAATAAGCTGACAAAAGTCGTTTGAAACGACAGCGCAGTTTACCATAGTAAAGTTTGTTACCGCTATGTTGACGGGTAAATGTTACTAGGTTAAACTGGTGTGCAAAAATGTTGACACAAACAGACAGACAAATGTACATATATTTTTTACCTTGCTTACTGGTCTTATTCTCTCGTAAGGTGCATCGACACACAGCGCAGATGTTCTCCGGAACTCTTCCACTCTCGCGGGTTCATCCCCGGGCAAAACCCGCGGCGCTACCGCGCTGGTTTTCCAATCATTACAAGCGATGTAACATCCAGTGTAGTCAGTCCCAAGCTGTTGCGGCGTTGTAGACACGGTGTAAGTCAAATCTTGTCAATCCAACTGTGAGAAATGAGGAAAATAAAGCAGCCTCAATAAAATGGCGCCAAAGAGACCGTTACGGCAAATACAGTAGTATACAGCCATTTTAAAAAATACTGTAAGTCACTGTATGTGGGGTTTGACGTCACAGAAAATTCCCATGATGCAAAGGGTATTACAGTTACTTACTGCAAAGCGAATTTGCAGTATTATACTGGGTGATATACAGTAAATAACTGTAGAAATTACAGAAATGTCTAACTGCTTAAGCAAGCATGTCGGGCAGCTAGCCATAAAACTAGTTTAACCTAACTAACATACGATTTTATTTTCTCAATAGGCTACTGGCCAACATTAACTACTAACACCTGAACAAAATTTCACATTAGTTACAATGTTAATACAAGATAAGCGTTGCTCGTTAAAAGTAATTTTAATTCGGTAATTCAATAAGCTGACAAAAGTCGTTTGAAACGACAGCGCAGTTTACCATAGTAAAGTTTGTTACCGCTATGTTGACGGGTAAATGTTACTAGGTTAAACTGGTGTGCAAAAATGTTGACACAAACAGACAGACAAATGTACATATATTTTTTACCTTGCTTACTGGTCTTATTCTCTCGTAAGGTGCATCGACACACAGCGCAGATGTTCTCCGGAACTCTTCCACTCTCGCGGGTTCATCCCCGGGCAAAACCCGCGGCGCTACCGCGCTGGTTTTCCAATCATTACAAGCGATGTAACATCCAGTGTAGTCAGTCCCAAGCTGTTGCGGCGTTGTAGACACGGTGTAAGTCAAATCTTGTCAATCCAACTGTGAGAAATGAGGAAAATAAAGCAGCCTCAATAAAATGGCGCCAAAGAGACCGTTACGGCAAATACAGTAGTATACAGCCATTTTAAAAAATACTGTAAGTCACTGTATGTGGGGTTTGACGTCACAGAAAATTCCCATGATGCAAAGTGTATTACAGTTACTTACTGTAAAGCGAATTTGTAGTATTATACTGGGTGATATACAGTAAATAACTGTAGAAATTACAGAAATGTCTAACTGCTTAAGCAAGCATGTCGCTGACTTAAACAGAATGTTGGCAATAATAGTTGGAAAAGTTTAAAAAAACTACATTCCCAATACTAGATGAGCCTTAAGCAGCAAGCCTGTGTCATATCAGATAGAATTAAACAGCTTTAAAAACAAGCATTTTTCTGTGGTAAGTTTAACTAGGTACCAGCATGTCGAAATACAACCAATAAGCCTAAAGCAACAGTATGCCTAGCAACAAACATGTTACTGAACAACTAGCCTTAAACAACGAGCAATATTTGCCAATATATCATTTTTTCCAATATAGCATTAGCAATGAGAATAAAAAAAGAAACTTAGCTTAGCTTCGTGAAGACATTGAGCGATAAATAAAGGGTGTAATAATACGTGGATGCTTGATCCCCTTCTTGATATCTTACTTCCAGTGGGGAAGGCAGATCTCGTGCAAAGTGTTGTTGATGCAGTCACATTAGCACAATTTCAGCGATGATTTGCGGGCAAAGAGTCCATGTCAATGATGTATTGCAAGAAGAGGTGCTTGCTCAGGTCATTTCCTTGTAGCTCATATCAATCAACGTGGTGAATTTGCATTCAAGTTTACAAACTTGAATCTAATGAGAAACTGTGTGGGAAACTAACACCTCTTGCAAAATTCCTGATTATACGCTTCCTATAGAGACGGAATTCACCATCTAATTTGCTCCTGAGCAAGCGATAAAGCTGCTGAATTATTCTGAATAGACCTTATATAGGAATGCCGTGATAGGCGTCGTATTCCTACAGGTAGATGTGGATCAGCTGAGAGTCAGCTGATGCAAGCTTGACTCACGAGACCTGCCAGAACTAGCGCTATACACTTCATTTTAGTTTGTGCCAACTCTGGGTTTTAGCACCATGAAAGTGGCTTTAAGTGATGTTCATCGCCATAATAACTTATGCTCCACAGCTAAACACATTTGCTAAGGCTGTGCAAATTTGTTTAAATTCTTCATATTTTTCAATGTTTTAATCTTTGGCAATGAATCGCACTGACTCTGTCACGAGAAGTGAATCACAGTTTCAAGGCATGTGATTGGCTGTTCATTACTGATGTCACACTTTCATGTGTATGTGCTTCATAAACTCAGGATGAAAGCCTGAGTTGACAGAAAAAAACTGATGATCAGTGTCATGGTTCCAACAAAGCCAGATTGGATTGGTTTGGTTTTGTCGGTTCAAAACTAATCCTGTAACCCTGAGTTTGTTCAGCCACCATCATGGTACAAGCCCCTGAACAAGAGAGCTGTCCTGGTATATCTTGCCAGGTATAACCATTCAGTTGAAGCATCCTCATACTGATGTGGCTGAGCTGTTAAAGCCACATACAGAAATGTCAAAGCCAATGGTTTGTCTAATCCTGCTTCTGAAAGCCACCTTCCAGCAGAGTTTAGCTCTAGTCCCAATTAAACACACCTGAAACAGCTAAATCAAGGTCTTCAGGATCACTAGAAACTTCCAGTAGTAGGATTGGCTACCCCTGATATATAGTAAGCAGAAGCTCGACTCCAAGAAATTGTTTGCAAAGGAATGATGAAATCAGATGTTTATCTATATACAATTTTTATTGGCAAGTTTGTATGAATATGTTCTGCCAAAACTTTCATCAGAATCTCTATCCATCAGTGTATTGGTTCTGTGTTTTTGAGTCATTGATCAGTTTCTCTGTTTTCTCTGCCAGGTATCATATCTCTGTTGGTAAAGCATCAATGTAATGCAGTTTAAGTTGGTGTACATAAAAAGTTTGAGTCATATATTATAATATAAGCCGTATACATCTATGACACTCTGTATAGCTCCATATTCATCTCCAGTGTTGGGGAAAGTTACTTTTAAAAGTAATGCATTACAATATTGCATTACTCCATAAAAAAAGTAACTAATTACGTTACTTAGTTACTTTTTATGGAAAGTAATGCGTTACGTTACTTTTGCGCTACTTTTTAAATCTGGACAGGGCTTGCTTGTTTGTTTTTAAAATAAAAAATTAATTATTGCAGGTTTGCGTCATATTCTGTGTTGCATTATTTTTATTCATTTTGAGGAACACTGAATCTGTGTTTTTTTGTTTGTTAGTGAGATGAATTAATGCATATTCATATTTATTTTAGAACTACAGTAACATCTTCTGATTTCTCTCAATATGGGGACAGGAGAGCTGTCAATCAATAAATTGAAAAAAAAAGTAACTTGCGTTACTTATTTGAAAAAGTAACTCAGATATTCTCTTGTAAATTAAAAAGTAATGCGTTACTTTACTAGTTACTTGAAAAAAGTAATCTGATTACGTAACTTGCGTTACTTGTAATATATTACCCCCAACACTGTTCATCTCTAGCTCCCCTCTACTGTAAGATCTGACCCAGTTTACTATGAAGTTTAACTTGCAGGCATGGGTTTAATGAGTAATTATATAAATTCATTTATTTTTCATTCATAGCTCTTCCTTGAGTTAGGCAAAGACTGGAAGTTAAACTGCACGTGTGATCCAAATAATACCTTTGGTTGTGTGTGACTTTATGAACTGGTTAGTGATGCATGACTGCATAAGTGGGTGCCTGGATGCAAATGAATCATAATGTGATGTGTTTGTGTGTATATTAAATGTGTTTGTTGTCTATAGGACACTAAAACTGTATGGAAACATTGGAGTCCAGCTATATTCCTGTTACATAGCAATACTGCTGATGCACTCAGCGTACACACACCTGCACATTCAGCAACATACTCAGCTAACCCACTCACCTTCTTGTCATTGCTCTCTATCTCTCTCAGTCCCCATCTATCTCCCTCACCTGTGCTTTCTCTTTCTCTCTGTGCTGGAAAAACACTGGAAAAGCACAGCAGTTGACAGCTGTATCCTTTTTAGCCAATCAGAACTCTCTCATACTACCCGGCGCTCAAACTCTGAGCACTCTGTACAATATCTGCCCCACAACAAGCAGCTCGAACGTGCTCGCTCTCTCTCTCTTCTTCTCTGGCTAGCTTGTTCTCTCTCCTGCCAGAATGCCTGTGTACTATATGTGACAGGCTGCATTACAGACTGCAGATTTATACAGGCACAGCCGGGCCAGCCCGGGGGCCTGCAGCCAACTGAGCCACTCACACTTACTCAGATCTTCCTCTGAAAGAGAGAGAGAGATGGTAGATGCCCTTTGCAGGCTACTATGATGAAGATGAAATTGAAAGTGCAGTGGTGATGATTTCAGGTCACAACTTAAGGTTTTCTCTCCTTTTATATCACACGTGTGATGTGTAAATGTGCAAGACAGATCTGAAAGTGAAAGTGTGAAAAATTATTTACAAATAAAAAGAGAATATAACAGTGTTTCCCCTATGTGGGTTGCAGACCTGTTGTAAAAGAAAAAAAAAAAACAATCAGAAATGCAAACAATCATATATTGTGATATACGAATGTGAAAATTCATTGTATTTTGGCACAGATTCATCTGTCATTTTTACAGACTTGGTTTGTGTAGTATAGAAGTCTTATTTGTGAGAGAATAAAAGTGTTATTTTAGTACTATATTTTGTTATGGTATTTATTATTTTGACATTCAGTTTTTATTTTAATTTTAGTTCAAGTTGTAGTAATTTTGACATGTGCTTTTGTTATTTTTAGTTTTTTTTATATTTCTGTTTAGCTTTTTTAATTCAGTTTTTGTAATTTTAGTACTTGAACTCATTTTTCAGTTAATTGCCAAGGCAGCATTTCTAATTTTCTAAAGTTTTTTTTATTTCATAATATTTCTTTTTGTTTAATAAGTTATATAATATTTCTTTTTTTATTTCAGCTTTACTTCAATTAACAAAAATTATTTTCAGTATTTTTAGTAACAAATCGCAATCATTTTTACATTTTAATTCATTTAGTCTAGTAATCACAAACAACTAGAAATGTCATTGGAAAAACTGAACCTTGTATAGAGCGTAAAAATGAAGGTCCTAATGAAATTTTTATGGAAATGTGCTTGCAATCCCACTTATGATCATAGGGGAATATAAACCGCTTATGTCCAGGGGGAGAAGGGACTTGTGCATTTGAGCCTCTATTATGGACAATTAGTCCAAACTGTCTTCCCTTTTCCACATTAAAAAAGAACAACATGAACAGCACTAGGGAATGCAGAGTATAGGTGTAGAGAATGCTGAGTAAAGCACTTTCATGAAGCGTCTGTGCTGTGTTAATTGTTTCAGTTCAGTTTGGACGGTTGGGATTTTATGTTATCAGAAAGAATGGAATGAATTTGCATACTTTTGAAAATGCAAACTACTAACCAAGTGCCTGCATTTTGCTCTTTTACAGATAACAGGGACGGGGGAAAGCGTTAAAATCCCTCCCCCTGCTCCTAATTGGTCCTCTATACCATGAGCTCTGGCTCCGCCCAGGATGTGGCGGTGGAGAATTTCCTGCGTGACATAGAGAGGCGGGGCCAGTGGCTGCACTGCGCTGTTATTGGCTGTGAGGAGGAGCGTTCCTGTGGCGACATGAACCTTTTGTACCGCAAAAGTCGACTGGATTGGAGACACAGAGATCAGGAGGGCAAGAAAAGGTAAAAGAAAGAAAGAAATCTGTGAGCCTGCTGTAGGAGAATGAAGAAATTTGTGAGGAGAGAGAAGGATAGAAGAGGTTACAGAGATGCCTTCCAGAGCTTAAATGAAAGGTAAAGGAAAGAAGGGAGCAAGGGGAAGATTAGTAAAATCCTAAATCTATAGGGAAGGTGAAAAAATGGTGAAACTGAAGGAGAAGATTAGAATGAAAAAGATTATAAAGGAGAAGAGAGAGGGAGCGAGATGGATGAATATGACACGATTAAGAGTAGTCTTAACTTTGAAATAGAGACATTTGTCTTTCATCATTTATGCAAAGCATCCAAATCATCTTTCCGCCTGATTCAATTCAATTCAAGTTTATTTGTATAGCGCTTTTCACGATACAAATCGTTGCAAAGCAACTTTACAGCAAATTAGGTTTCTACAATATTTAGTGGTAGCATATCAGTGGCGACTGTCAGTTAATGTACATATGGCAGAAATGTACGGAAAAATCAATTAAAGACGTAATCAAACAGACGATGAACACTATTAACAACAATTATTATATGATGCAATCAAACATATAGCAAAATTTGGTAGT
>NW_015670367.1:33128-40805 GCF_001515625.1 Sinocyclocheilus rhinocerous
CTAGTTGCAAATTGTAATCCAAGAGATTCTGTGTACTGTCTTTTGGTCCAATAAGTAATATCTCGGTCTTATCTGAATTTAATAGGAGAAAATTATTGGTCATCCAATCTTTTACATTTTTAACACACTGAGACACAGAAAGACCGGAGAGAGAGATAGCAAGATATATTCCAGCACTATCTGCCCCTCTGGTGTCTCAGTAGATCAGCCGACATGAAGTGTAGTCAAAAACAGCTGGAGCTTTTAAAAATGAGACTTCTTGGTCTAATTATCTTACAAATAAATGCAATTATCCATATTTATTCAGGTTTTTATTTTTAATTCATTAACTTTAATTAGAAATGGGGTCGTCTTATAATCAGGGTCGTCTTATATTCGGGCAAATACGGTAGTTAAAGTTTCATGAACTGAGCATGAACAATAAAATATACAATTATCGGCTGATACCGATAACTTAAAATCTCTTAATATCGGCCTAAAATCAATATAATCTGATTCCAGCAACTTAAAATATCTAATATTTAATATATAACTGATATGGTATCAATATCTATTTATCTAAGTGAACGTGTGCACGTCTGTAGCGTTATGTTTCACTCTAATTCCTTGTCCTAAATCACCATTTCTTCTTCTTCTTAAGACACCTTACGTTTCTTATGTAAGTCTGTATATTACCATATTTTGCAATGCTTTGTTTACATCTTCAACTTTTTTTGAGTGCTTTTTTCCTTCTGTAATTCTTCTCAGCTGGACAGGATTGATTGCAATCTTTATGCCTCTTGGCATTACTCTCTCTCTCTCTCTCTCTCTCCATCTCTGTGTTTCTGGATGAAGAGGAGAATGCATTTAGATGATTGTCTCTGACACCTGTGCAAATGGACATCAAAGCGCTTTTCATCTGCTCTGTGTTCTACATTCATGACACACGAAAAAATCACATCTTATGGCCAATAACAAACAAATGGCAGATAACAACAAATGGCTTTCAATAATATTTTGTCTGAATAAATTAAAATAAAACACTAAAAAAAGACTTGATGTAAATGCTACAAGTGAATTTAGGCATCAAAATATATATAAAAAAATAAATATACATTTTGAGATTCACTCAATATTACCGTATTGTCCCGAATATAAGACGATGTTTTTTTCTTGGAAATACATCTGAAAAAATGCGGTCGTCTTATATTCAGGGTCTAGACTTTGACATGTCAATAATACACCCACAACACTAGGTGGCGCCAAATACGTATAAAACGAGTGTGCCATGAAATACGTAATGTAATGCGTGTTGTAAAGATCGCGAATAAAAACAAAAGAAAAAGAAAACCTTACAGCTGCATGAATCCTGACTGTCACGTTAGCATGATGGGACCAAACTTTCTTTGTGATTTTAAAACGTAAGACAGTACCCAGATTTGAAGACTACAGTAAGATTTAACTTCTACTCTTAATAAGATTTTGGTAGGCTACTATTAGATGGATAGCCCCTAATGTCCTAATTCAGATGGGCTACCAGTTTTTTTTATTTTTTTTTATGGTATATCAAAAAGTGTATATTTTTTAAATGTGATTGTTGGTACATTTGACCAGTTTTTACCATACCTTCAAAACAAAAATTAAAATAGGAAAAATATGCAATATGAAAATAATTGAAGACAAAATGTGTTTTACTGAGAAAAAACAAGATTTGGGTTTTAAAAAGCCTTTTTCCAAAAGGTACATCTGGAAAAAGGGGGGGTCGTCTTATAATCAGGGTCATCTTATATTCGGGCCAATACGGTATAAATAATAATAAAAAGCTAACCGTAACATCCAAGCAGAAAACACAACAGTGCATTTCTGTTCAGTGAAGTATAAAATTGCCTTTATTACAATCACAATCAAAAATATCTCCATTTGAAGTGGACTTTGAGCTTTGTAACTTTGCAGATCTTTTTTATGCTCAAACAGCAACATTACAGACTAACTAAAGTTGAAAAAGACCTGTGCAAATGGACATCAAAGCGCTTTTCATCCACTCTGTGTTCTACATTCATGACACACGCAGAACCCACAACACATCCTGAGCTCAGACAAACATGCTGCTTTTAGCCGCCTTTGTATAAACTGCTCACACATGCAGACATACATGTGCTGTCACATCAAACATGCTTTTATACATGCACAATATCTTTAAGCAGTTATCTCGGCTCCTTCCACCTCTTTCTTTCCCCTTCACAGATGTAAAGAGATTCACAAGAGGTCACCCACGCATGCTCGCTCTCTGTCTGGAGGATCTGTCCACTTCCTCTCTCGTCCTCCCACTCAATCCCTCCATCCTCGTCCTCTGCTGCTGAATGCAGATGATTCTTATTCATTTATCCCTCCCTCCCTGTTCCCCTCTCTCTTTTCCCACATTTTGCTGTCAATCTTGAGTGGCAACAAATGAATGGATGAATCAAGTGAGTCACTTAGCATGTTAGCAAACTGATTCTGCACACTAATGTGCCTTTAAACTCGAGACTCAGATAAAGCCATGTAAGAGCCACATGTTGTGCAGCCTGAAGCAAAACAACAGAAATAGAGCAGACTTGAATTGCTTTAGTTCCCTGTACCTTTGAGCTTTCATTCTGCCATGTGAAGCATCGTGTCAAATGAGACAGAACAACCTAAAATCCTCAGCTATGAGAACAAACCTCATATGACTCACAGTCTGTTCCCTCTCATTTTGCTTTCAGGCACAGATTATCTTTCAAACCTTTTTTGGCACAAATGGGTTACAAACCATAGCATTTATCTTCTGCACTGATTAGTGTAAAACTTTAGTATACACTACCATTCAAATGTTTTAGGTAAGTAGGTTATAAAAAATAATATCAAATGAACATAAATTAATACTATATACATATAAATTAATACATTTATTCAAGGTTGAATTACAATCACAATGTTACAAGACTTTTCAAATAAATGAAAGTTTATAAGTGAAGAATGTATCACTGTTTCCTCAAAAATATTAAGCAGCACAAATGTTTGCACAAACATTGATAATAATAAGAAAAGCTTCTTGAGCAGCAAATCAGCATATTAGAATGATTTCTGAAGGATCATGTGACACTTAAGACTGGAGTAATGATTCTGAAAATGTAGTTTTACCATCATAGGAATAAATTACATTAAAAAAGAATATACATTCATATATTAATATATATGTTATATATTAAAATTTAAAACAACTACTTTAAATTGTAATAACATCGCACAATATTACTGTTTTTACTTTGATCAAATAAAAGCAGCCTTGGTGAAGATAAGAGACTTCTTCAAAAGCATTTCTATCATGACAACTCTGAAGATTTTAGCATGGTAGTGAACATGACAATGTTAATGTATTCGGTCTTGGTGGAATAGATCTCCTACACTGCTAAATTGCTGCTGCTGTTGGTTATTGCTGTTGTTGTAGATTATTGCTGCTGCTGCTGCAAAGCAAGTACAGGAACTTGCTACTGCCAATACATAGGCCGATACGGTGCTGTGAGTATTTTTGTCATACTGCTGCTGCACAAATAGCATATACAGTATAATAACCCGTAGCAGATCTATACAGGTGGAGCTGGGGAAGGTGGAGGTTTTCAGAGAATCTCTGAAATGCTAACCAGCCATTTAAATGTAAAGCAGCAAGCTTATTGGCTGCGTATGCAACATGAACCAATCAGCTGGTGCCAAGTAGTTTAACGCTGTGAATATCATCACTTTGCATTAGGGACCCATCAGCTTGTGCCATCTAGAGATTCATGACAGAACTTGGCATTTAAAAATCTTACCGACCCCAAACCTTTGAACAGTAGAGTACCATCATCAGGGGAAGAACTGACACATATGTAGTTAACACACTGATTTTGTGTAGAAAGCATCCTAAAATAAACCACACAATGAGACAGAATAATTCAGTCCAGTGGTTTGTTCTGAATATTTTACTATGGTGTGTGCAGCTAAAACGGCATGTCCTTGATGGATTTTATGATAGGATGTTCAGACTCATCAGACCTTTTTTGCCCAGATTATACCTGGGCGACAGCTGTACTGTGAGATCTCCATGGCCAACTCATACGCTGTGTGCCCTGTCTGCGCATCATATCCTGTGGTGCTGTTCTTTTCTGTTAGTGTGTGTCACACTCTACTAGCTCAGCACCTTCTCTGCCTTCTGCCTGACAACAAAGACTCACACACACTGCTGAACAGTGTATTGATGAGTTGCTTCCATCTGGACCTTGTGCACATCAACCTTCATAAATGTCAGAGGAGGGGAGCACAATGATCTCTAGACAATATTTACACATCTTAAAAGTTAACAGGAAGAAGTTTGTGAATTTTTAATATGACAGTTATGCTCAGAGGAAGAAAAAAATCACAATGGAATGAAAGGAGACTTTTGGTTAAGTATCTTGTTTCCCAGCAACATTTTTTATTAGTTTGTTTGCTTGCTTTCTTTTTTAAATTTTTTTTTTTAAATATGAACTCAAACATTAAGTTACATCTTGTAATTTGGTCTTTGGAGTGTTTGTGTTTTAACGCTATCCACATTATTTATATTGCTCTATATTTTTACTGTACTGTATTACATTGTCTCATTTCTGTCTATTTTTATTTCTCCCAAGAAATATTAGAAGAACATCTAGAAAACACTTGATACTTAACTGAAACATCACTGAGAACTCCATAAAGTCACATGAGCTATAAAAAGAGCAATATCTTTGCAATATCAGTGTCTGTTAAATGGAAAAACATTTCTCTCTCTCTAAATATATCTCTAACTCACCCCATCACCAGAAAACAGCATCAGTGATTCATTTCCCTTTAATTGTGTGTGTGTGTGTGTGTGTGTGTGCGTGCGTGTGTAAGTGTGTGTGTGTGCGTGTGTGTGTGTGTGTGTGTGTGTGTGTTGTGATGTACTGATGGCAGCCCACTATTTACCACCTACAATATGTTGCTTAGCCACACCTGAATTAGCTTGTGTGTGTGTGTGTGTGTGTGTGTGTGTTTGGAGAAAAAAAAATCAGCAAACAATAAACAAATGACTGGCTAGTTGCCTTGGAAACGGGGAGAGCATGCTAGTAGATTCAGGAGAATCAGAAAAGATGCAGAGAGAGGGATGAAGGGAGAGACACAGCCTGCAGACAAAGTCTTTTTTTGTGTGAGGGAAGAGAAAAAGCAAGAGATCAAAAGATCAGCTGATTAAACAATGTTTGCAAATATGTCACAAGGAAATTTTAAAGGAATAGGTCAACCATTTTTGCATCAACCATCCCTAAGAATTCCAGACTTAAATTTGCGATAAAACGGAAGTAGCAACAGATATTTCTTCCGTATTTTGATGTATGTCCCAGTGTAACAGGTTATCGCAAAAGAAAAAATGTTGGGTGGGCACTTGATTCTATCCATTGGTTGTTGATTGGATTTTGAAATGTGGTTACAACATTTAAGAAAAGAAGGCAAATAAATGTGAGCTTGCAGGGGTGGATTTAAGAGGACTGAATGATTGGAGAAGTCCAGCATACGTCACCAGAGAGAACCCTGTTATATCTTCAGAGGGACATGTTGATCGAACATTACAAGGTCAATAAAAAAAATTATACTAATAAAAAATTGGACACATACATGGGTGTATATGGATACATGGTTGTTCACAATAATATCAATAACTTATATGCATTTAGAAAATAGATTTTTATTTCATACCAACCTTAAGATAATTGAAGATGGAGAAGATGAAAAGAAACAACGAAAGAATAAGAAGAAAGAAGGGGAGCTGAGGAGAATAGAGGAGAAAAGAAGGATGGGAGGGTGAAGGAGGCTGTTGGGTCTCTCGCAGGCTGGCATGAACCGCTTCCTCTCTCATCATTCATCCTGGACTTGGAGTGGGGGGGGTGGTCTGATTTTGCTTAGATTGTGAGAACCAAAAGTCCCCACAAGGATATTAAACCCTGAAATTACCTACATTGTGGGAATCACAACAAAACAGCTTAATAAACATATTAAATAACAGAATTGTATTGAAAATGTCTGTGAGGGTATGGTTTAGGGTTAGAAGACAAAAATCATTAACTCAGTATGAAAACAATATAAGCCAATAGAAAGTCCCTATTATAACTGAGAGATGTGTTTGTGTTTTATTTGTGTAGGTATTGGTCTGTGTGACTGTGCAGTAGTAGGAGAGATGTTTAAACTCCGGAAATGAGAGTGTACAACGGGGGCTAGAGACAAAAATGAAATTGACTGTGAGCTATTAATAGAGCCTTTATCAGTAGAAATGAGGAGAGAGAGAAAAGAGGAGAATGTGGGAGGCCTACAGCACAATGAGAAACAAATGTATTATTCTAATCTGATAAAGAATCTCTCTACAGAGAAATTATTCCTTTTCCCTCAATTTCTGATTCAATCTCTCATTCTGTGATCTTCCCATCTCCCATAGCTCCAATTATAAAGATGCCTCCTCTGCGACGGTTGGGAAGGTTCGGGATCTGGCATCATTTCGGCGTCATTTCCGAATGGGATTTATGACGATGCCGGCGTCCCAGGACCTTTCGCCTCACTCTTGTGCGGCCGCCATGGCCCCACGCTCTCAATCCTGCCATGCTATGGGCACCGGTGAGGGAGAGGAAATGGAGAATGGATATTATCCAGACTCAGACCCCCAAAACCAGTCAAATACCTCCCGCTGTCCTCCAGCCAAGCCTAAACGCCACCCCAATACTCGTCTCAGCTCCACACCCCAGCAGGAGCATCTTTCCCGGGGGGTTCACGCACCACCTGATACTCCGCCACCTCCACCTCCCAATCACCCACCCAAACACCCAGAGAAGCGGAATGGTTAGTGAGCACAACTCTTGCGACATGGGAAGTCTTTGAGACATGCATAGTTCTAGTCTCATCAATCATCTAGTCAATGTTAAATTTAGGGATGTGAATCAATTTTAAAAAATGATTCTTGACCTGGGACAATTCTTGTGTAGAGGCAGTTCTCATAAACTGGTGTATTTCTGATGCTTCGAATATAGATAAGGAGCCATCTGACTCACATGTAACATGACTAATCATAGTTTACTTGTTTTTAAGTTCAGTTGTGGGTACATCTGAAAAAGATGGTACAACTGATAGAACATGAAACGCATGAACAGTATGATGTTTACTTGATACTAAATGTGTCAAAATAAATGGTTTTAAAAGATTTGTTGCCATGAAGCTTGAACTCAAACTTCAGTGTCTAGTTCTTAAGTATAAGCACTTATGATTCATGACTCATAAATCATCCATTGTTCTCTGACAGTATGTTTATGTTAGCCATTCATACATTTTTATTTGAATTGTTATGTAATTGATTTAAATCGAAGATTATTCTGAAGGATGATTACAATACTTAATGAATATTATTTTCCAGCACAGGAAATTATTTTATTCATAAGATAAAATCTAAGAAAGCAGCATCTCTTGTATTTTAGTATTATTTTGATACAATATGAAAAAGAAAAGGTGATTTAATAATTGCTTTGCACCAAATAATAAATTCAACATGGTTAAAGAAATATGTTGCAAACATTAACATCTCAGTATCTTAAATATTATATTTATACAGTATTTATTTAAAAACAGGTTGTCTACATTGGTCACAGAAATTACCCCCCCCCCCCCCCCCCC
>NW_015670367.1:40909-47301 GCF_001515625.1 Sinocyclocheilus rhinocerous
AAATGTATTTGTCTTAATGTCTAAAACTTACATAAATAATAACCAGATTTGTGTTATGTGTGCGGAGTCATTTGCAAGCCATTTGCTTAAAATTTATTTCAGACTTATTTCCAACTGAATATTCAACAAGAAGTAATGTTGGGTTGGTCTAGATTTTATCCATTGATTCAGTTGTGAGGGGGATGGAAGAGTTATAAAAAGTAAGAAACATGATGAAACATCAAATCATAGGGCCAGGAACTATATTAATAAAGTAAAAAGAGTCAGTTTTGATTAATGTAACCAGAAAGCTGTACACACCTGCCATTGGTCTCTGTAAAACCTCCTCTCTCTTTGCCTTTGTTTCACTCTTTTTTCACCTTTTGTCTGCCTTTATTTGTTAAACAGCAATGAAGAAATCTGATTCAGGTGAAATGCCAGGACGAAAGGTTCCTCCCTTGAAGCCCAAACGGAGTCCAAGCACACAGCTCTCCTTTGACACCCCGCCCCCTCGGGTCCCACCCCCGACCACACCCCATCCCTTCCAGAGCTCTGAACCCTCGCCCCTACTCCTCACCCGCTCACACCGTCTGCCACAACACCTGATTCTGAATCAGACCATGGAGAGGCCATTTATGAAGAGATGAAGTACCCCCTACCAGACGACGTGGCTCGAGAAGTCCACCGCCGCTTACCACTCAAACACGAGCGCATCAAGTCTTCTAAAGCGTACCACTCCTCCATCATCTCATCCTCCTCATCCTCTGCCTCCTCCTCACTCCCACGCCCCTCGTCCTCCTCTCCAGCCTGTTCCTCATCCAAGCCTAAAGCAGCTGTCTCCATCTCTCACTCCTCTCCTCTGCCTTCATCCTGCTCTTCTGCATCCTCCACTCCTGTACCTCAAGCCCTCTCCTCCTCACCACACCCTCCCCGTGCTCCCACACCCTTCCTGCTGCCAGGTTCCAAGCCTGAACATGAGCCCAGCTCCAGTAAGATCCCGGCACCCTTCCCCAACTTGCTCCAGCACAAGCCTCCGCTCCTGGCATTTCCCCAGCCGGCTGCTGCCTCCAGTGGGGTAGGGGCTCAACACAAGACCAGCTCTGCTAAGATCAGTGTGCAGTCGGCCTCCAGTCTGCCAGCATCTACTAGCACCTCCTCCAGCATGAGCTCCACCAGCACTTCCAAAGAGTCCTCTGGAGTTGAGAAGGAACGAGAGAAGGAGAGGAGGGAAGGACAGCTGGGGCCGGCACCAGGACTCAGAGCTCGCAGTCATTCCACTCCTCTTCCTCCATCCTCAAAGTCCCCTTCTCCATATTCCCACCACCATCATCACCATCACCCTCACCACAGGCCTTCCCATTATCACCATTACCGCAAGCCTGAGAAAGAGACGTCGTCATCAAGCAAGGGGTCAGGACAGTCCTCCACCCAGACGCAAACACAGCCTAAGGAGGGCAAGTCTGTCAGCTTCCTGCTCAAGTCTGAGAAATCTGAGAGGGAAAGGGACCGAGAGAGAAATCGTGAACGAGAGAGAGACCTGAGTCATTCTGATACCCCTGCCTCAAACACATACACACACACTTCTCAAACGGGCACCAGCACCACGCCAACCCTGAGTCAACCACCATCATCCACAGCAGCCACGCCACCTTCCACCTCTTCTTCTTCCACTCAGCGCCCTCCGTCTCGCTCTCACATGCACCGGTCACACACCCCGCACTTGTCTCATGGTCTTCCTACTTACAAACCTCCCCCCTCCGACAGCCCCCTGCTCTGGACCTACCCCTCGGTTGGCTTCCGCCGCCCACCCGCCTACGATAGCCTGCGCGGGGGCTCACAGTTGCCATCCTTGCACACAGACCCCACTAACACTGGATCTGCAGCCCAGGCATTGCAGGCCAAGGCCGGGTTCATTCCCTGGGAGAGCGCAGCTGCCTTAGGGCTCACCGAAGAACAGGTTTACTGGCCCATGCACCGAAAATTATCATTCAGTCATGGGAGCCGAGACACTGAGAGTGAGTAATGGTTGTAGGGATGGTGGAATAAGTATGAGGGATGATTATTGAGGGAATTCTCTTTCTATGGTACTATCGTAGATGTTTAATTGTGTTTTTCTCTCTAATGCTCTGTAGAGGAAGATGGAGGTGCATGGAATGGCAGTGCAGATGCTCTATTGAGGAGAGAGAGGGATGACCTAGGAGCCATGCGGGGTGGTGGACACTCTGGAATACCTGTGCGGGCAACAGAGAGACAAAGCGAGAGCTTGGCTGGGGTGGATGGACCACCAGGGTTGAGAGGACTGATACGAGCGGGACTGCCCTTACCCTGCCAAACCTTCCCAGCGTGCCGCAATGGAGGTGAGATCCAATTTAAATGACATTAGCACAGGCTTTCTGCCATGACTTCAATAGTTAAAACTCTAGATATAGATCAAGTGTGTTTAGGTTAGAGATAAAACATTTGTACACTTACAGTTCATAAGCAACTGATTGAAAAGGTCATTTGTTTATGAGCTGTAAGTTGATGCTAACTCATGCTGTTGGGATCAGTGTGCATTGATTTGTTTGGAAAGCATCAAATGTTATAACAGAATGATCAAATAGCTATAATGTCTTTTAAAATATGGGAAAAACCCAAAATTTAAACCTACTAAAACCATGATGAAAGAAAAATCACAAAGACCATGTAACACAGTTAGTTTAGCAACACACAATTTTAGCTTGAAATAGCTAAACATACTGTATGTTATCCTAGCCAACTAGCTGCAGTACCTGTCACAGTTATGAACCATACATTTCTGGACATTTCAGAACCTTATAATTGTATGCCATGATACATTAAGGAGTAAATTCACTAAACACTTGAGCCACTGTATTGCAGTGCACGTCATGCGTTTTATTCACATACCACCCGCAGTCCAACTTAACTAGCACTTTATGCATTACGTTGTGCAATGCACATTTAAATAACGTCACTGTCATTTTTTTAAATGCAAACACACCTGCTTTCATTGCAAATGAGGCTCATTATAGAATGCAATGCATTCACAGATGTCAGCACTATTTGCCTGGCGCAATTAATGTTGCGCTATTAGTGTAAAGTAGGGTGGAAAGCAGACTGAATTTCATTAATATCTGTAGAAACAGTTTGTATGCTGCTTCTATTCATCAAGACAGCACTAATCCATCAAATTATGATCAAATGAAGGTGAAAAGTGTAGTAAATCCAGATGGAACTTTTTGCTGAGCCCCATTTTTGCATTTTAAAGATTGATTTAGGTGGCTGGATTGCAAAGGTGGCTCACTCTATTACCTTATTTTCAAAGTTCCTTTAAATGAACGATGCTATCAGCAGGCACAATTCCCTTTTTGTGATGTCCTGCTCAGAGTGTTGTCATATACATTTTAACCATTATTTCTGGTTTCTGTTCTGCAAGATAAAAATAGGAACTTGTTTGTTTTCACAAGTAATTCCACCATTATTTTAGATTTTACTAAAAATTTGATTTTCTGGGATTATTTTTCCAAAACAATAATTTGGCTGTGTGTTTGTGATCTTTTATAGAGTTGGGTCGCCTTGGCAGGTCTTCCTCCACATCGGGAGTGAGACAAGTGGGTGGTGACGTTCAAAGGCAGAGCAGCCTGCCAGCCAGAGAAGCACTCAACCAGGTATCACATGCCAGCACTATTAAAGCTGTCACTCAATTCACATAAACACACACTCAGAGAGTTATTATACACCTGCAGTGTTATTGTTTCCTCAGCCCTGTTTAAACACAAACTCATCCGGGTACAACCGAGATCACATTAGGAACTGAGCTTATGAAATTACCTTGGACCTGCAGCCCTTTTACCGTGGAACACCAAAGAAGGTATTTTGAAGAATGTTTTAACTGGTTTTGTTTAAACAATGAAAGTCATGGAAGTTGATTTTCATGGTAGGGACAAAAACCACTGAGACATTTTTCAAAATCTCTTCTTTTGTGTTCCACAGAAGAAATAAAGTCATATGGGTTTGGAAGCACATGAGAATAAGTAAATGAAGAAAGAAATTCCAGATTTTTTGGGGGTCAATCATCCGTTTAAAGGGTTAGTTCACCCAAAAATGAAATATTAGCCCATAAATTACTCACCCTCAAGTCATCCTAGGTGTATATGACTTTCTTCTTTCAGACGAATCCAGTCGGAGTTATATTAAAAATTTTCTTTGATCTTTCAAGCTGTTTAATGCCACTCTGCGGGTGTTGCAGCATTTGTATATGTAGAAATTAACATTAACCAAGATTAAGTTATCATTAAACGGAAGTAACAATCATATTTTTTTCCTTATTGTCATCCAAGTGGTACATCCAAGTGAATAGGCTTCTCAAATTAGAAATTTGTCCATCAGGAATTAGATTGGATTGTTGTCATTTGCTCATTGCTGTGAGTGTGAGTCTCATGTGAGTGACAGGTTGCTGAAGTGGATAAATTATTGTATCACACCCGCACCGTTGCAGATGTCATCAGAGAAGAGTTGACGTTATGAGGGGAGGATACATTAATTGTCATGATTAAAGATTAAGAGCGAATGCAATCTATTAAAAAATAATGATGTGCACAAATAAATAGTTTATAATAAACACTGATGTCTATTCTGATGTGGCTGTAATTCATTCTGTTAAATTATTGATGCATGGATTACTATAAGCTCCATTTAACACTTTTATATTGTAAAAGTGTAACATACGCAACATTTTACCATATTTAACTCCATTGCACAGAATTCTACAGGTTCTCCCAAAAAAGGAAAACAAATTCGCATTTTCAATCTGGGCCTGCTTATAGAACCATGGATCCTGTTGCAATGACCTTTAATTGACCTCGTACACCAGCCTGACACTCTGAGAAAACCCCAGACAAGAGTGCATTAGAATATTGTGCTTTTCAGTTCAAAGTATTCAGGGAATACTTTGAAATCGCACAGGCTTGTTCAGCCTCAGTCGGTGTTGATACTGCAGTAATTAATTAAATTCAGTTCAGCTGGTTAACCTGCGTAAGTGTAATTGACACCAAGCTTGACAGTTACGGCAGGTGATCTGTAACTAATTTCATTCCGTTTTGTGCCCCTGTGGCTGCTGTTCCAGACAGTCATTAGGTAAATCGCGGAGCCCATTGAGTCACCAGCATCCCCACCCAAACACGTCTGTAGCTGCACTGCACTCCGCTGCAGGGTCAATGAGTGCAGAGAGAAAGGGGGATGAATACAGTGCGGGAGGGAGGCACAGAAATGCAGCAGAGGGAAAGACAGACGGAAAGCGAGAGATAGAGGGAGAAAAATGCAGCACAGAATAGAAAAGAGAGGGAACAGATGCAGCACATGGGCGGAGAAAACAGGTGCAGCAGTAAGAAAGAAGAAGTGTGTTTTTTGTCAGTCTGTGGCAGGCAGACAAACAGTCTACGTGAATGATCAAACTCAAACCTAGTGGCGCTGCCAGTGTCTCTGCGTGTCAGTCGGTGACAGGCTTTGATTCTGCCGTCTGACTGTTTCCGTCAGCAGTTTGTTAGAAAGCCATTTTCGGAGTTTAGTTTGTTGAATGTGAGAAAAGTAACAAGGAGAATCCAGAGAGACTGCAAACATGTGAAGCGCTCATGTTTTGCATGTTAAAAGACAGGGATGTTCCAGTTCCTATAGCTCTAGTGCAGGGGTAGGCAAGTTTGGTCCTAGAGAGCCGCAGTCCTGCAGAGCATGCTGACGCAGTCTGTGTGTGTGTGTGTGTGTGTGTGTAGCACAGAGATTGACTCTGTGAGCTGATATGACCTTCCCTCTCAGAGCAGGGGCATGGGATGGATGCTGTGAGTTGGCGCAATGCCGCTATCTGCTGGCGTTCTTTGATATAGCAAAGAGCACACACCCAGAGTCCAAAAAAAACATTCTTAAGTGGAAAATGTCTATTACAGATGGGTAACTTTGTTAGTGGTTTAAGTAGATTTGTAGGAACTATAGTGTGACATGAGCAATTGCTGATGTAACTGCCATGACTTGTTTTCTAACCATTTTAATCTTAAAATCAATTACTGTAACTTTTTTTCCTCTAGGAAATATCTGGGATACTCCTTGCTAAATTTTATTTTGTAATATTGTTGTTGTTAAAATATAAAACAAGCATAAAAAAAATCATTAGAATTTTCAATACTTACATTTAATACAAGGACATTCTCAAGACAAGTAAAAAAATATATTTGGCCTGCTCTCATCCATCATCATACATCATTGACAGGTATGGCAAAAGTTAATTTTGGGAAGGAAATAATTGAACAGTGGCTGTTCTGAGCAGAACCTTATCAGACTCTCCTTATTGATTTAATTTTCTTTTTATGTTGGATGGGATGCCAGCAGTAGTTCCCCTACCAAGTACTGCTGGCATCCCTTTT
>NW_015670367.1:47340-52623 GCF_001515625.1 Sinocyclocheilus rhinocerous
ATATATATATATTGTTTTCTTTAAAAAAGTATATAAAATAAACAAAAAATATTACAAATGTGGTGAATATTGGAAAATGTTTTATTAAATAAAATTAAATATTAAATCATTTTAATATTAAATGTTGCCTTGGCAACTAACTGAAATAAAAAAGTTTGAGTTTAAACACTAAAATCACTAAAACATAAATAAAAATAAAATAAAATAAAGCTAAATAGAAATATGTATACAATAAATATTAAAATAATAAATAAATTATAAAAAATTATAAGCACATAACAAAATTATTAAAACTTTCAAATAAAATTCAATTAAAATGAAAACTGAAAATCTAAAAATAAAAACGAATAAAAATCTTTAATAAATATTTGACCCTGGACCACAAAACCAGTCATAAGGGTCAATTTTGTGAAATTGAGATGTATACATCATCTGAAAGCTGAATAAATAATCTTTCCATTGATGTATGGTTTGTTAGGATAGGACAATATTTGGCCGAGATACAACTATTTGAAAATCTGGAATCTGAGAGTGCAAAAAAATCAAAATATTGAGAAAATCGCCTTTAAAGTTGTCCAAATTAAGTTCTTAGCAATGCATATTACTAATCAAAAATTACGTTTTGATATATTTAAGGTAGGACATTTACAAAATATCTTCATGGAACATGATCTTTACTTAATATCCTAATGATTTTTGGCATAAAAGAAATGTCGATAATTTTGACCCATACAATGTTTTTTTTTGGCTATTGCTACAAATATATCCAAGCGACTTAAGACTGGTTTTGTGGTCCAGGGTCACATATTATAATTGAATATAAAAAATACTAAAATAGCACTGATGGCCCTCAATGCATCTCTTACTTGCAGCCAGATAGTGTAGTTACTGCATCTACCAGCAGAGGCTAATTACCATGCTAACCAGCCAAACATTTATACCTTGTTCCAAAGCAAACAATCACATGGCTAACTACTGCATTTCATCTGCTCTGTACTATCCAAACTCTAAAATCATTTCTACAAATTTTCTCTCTCTATCTCTGTGTGTAGTTCCACGCTCTCTCGCAGGTTCAGGCTCAGACTCAGTCTCAAGCTCCCTGCAGTCCGTCTTTGAGCCGACAGCAGCTGTACCAGCAGCAAGTCCAGCTCCAGTTCCAACAGCTGGCTCAGCTCGCCGCGCAAGCCCAGGCTCCCTTCAGCACGGCCTCGGCCCAGCGTGACGGCAAGCTCCTGGAGGTGATCGAGAGAAAGCGCTGCCTGTGTAAGGAGATTAAGGCTCATCGTCGGCCGGATAAGAGCTTATGTAAGCAGGACAGTATGCCTATTTTACCTAGCTGGAGGAAAACGCCGGAGCCCCGCAAGACTGGAACACCGCCCTGCCAGAGGCCACAGGCTGTGGTGTGGGACACGGCCATCTGACCGAGGCTGTGTGTGTGTGTGTGTGTGTGCGTGCGCGCGCGCGTGTGGTGTCATGGTGAACTTTGTAAGATGTATCTTTGCATTGGAGACGTGTGAGATTGGAAGCAAAACAGAGATGAGAGGAAATCCAGACAAAATGGTGAGGAGTGCAGGGGAACGAGTCAATAAAACACAAAATTCGACATGTATACACAAAAAAAATCTTACACATTCAGACACAGGAAACGATGATGAAGGGCTGTGTGGTACTGTCGTAGTTTGTAGATTCATTTGAAGTCTAATTACTGCCTATTGATTGAGTGCCAATTTGCTGAGTGTTGTGACACGTGTGTCTGCCTATTTGGGGAGTAGAAGAAAGGCTGTTCGGCAGAAGTTGACTTTTGTAGCAATATTTGTTAAAGCAGGAGACTGATTGTTAGCCCAGTCCAATACAAAAACATGATGGAGAAAAAACACAGATCTGCATTGCATTATCATAAGGGCAAATCAATTGTGTAAAATTCACTTGATGAAAATAGTAAGATCACAGGATGAGCAAGATAGGAAATAGAGTGAGGACCAATGCACGGGCTGTGTTAACACGGGGTGTCATTGTGTTCACCTACAAACTGTCAGACCACCATATTTAAGCATCTGTTTACATTTAACCTGTATCTGACTGTATTTTTCAGTCTTTTTGGCAGCACAGTCTCATGTGTCAATCGATTGGGGTTGCAATGGCGTTTAATAAGATATAATAACATATATGCAAGCTCTTTGTCAGTCTTATCATACTACAGTCATATTAAGCAGTCCAGTTACCCTGTCCCTTGAAGAAAAATCAGTTTTGGAGCAAACTTCACCTCTTCACACTGTCCAACCCTCGTGCGCACATGCATTTATACAGAAACGCACACACTCTCGCAGTGCCCTGTTGGGAAAAATGAACACACAGTGGCACTCCTCAGACCGATGCTGGAAAGAAAGCGAACCACATGACATCGAGATTAAACGAGAAGAAGAAGAAAAAACAAGTGTTAAATCTGTAAAATAAACATGTACAACTGTATTGATTATGTAGCAATTATTTCCACTTTCATACTTGTAATCAATAAATATATTGTAGCATATAATGTATAAAAGTACAAGGTGTTTAATTGTTTTATAAAGAAATTTAGTAGTTTTATCTGTGGCTACCTGTCTACACTGTACTGAATGGACCACTGAAAGGCGAGCCCCCTCTAATAAAGGCACAGTCTCAGACACACACACACACACCAACCAACCAATGTTTTTTCTGGCTAGTGTCATGCAAGTCCCTTTAAGCAACTTAAGTCTGATCACATTCATACCCTCGCCAACACACTCCACTTGGTTCGCTGGAATATCACTTGGATATTTTTGGATATCTTCTGCTGCTATATTTGTTTACATTTAACCTGTATCTGAGCATATCCGGAGCTAACGTCTAACTGTATTTTTCAGTCTTTTTGGCAGCACAGTCTCATGTGTCAATCGATTGGGGTTGCAATGGCATTTAATAAGATATAATAACATATATGCAAGCTCTTTGTCAGTCTTATCATACTACAGTCATATTAAGCAGTCCAGTTACCCTGTCCCTTGAAGAAAAATCAGTTTTGGAGCAAACTTCACCTCTTCACACTGTCCAACCCTCGTGCGCACATGCATTTATACAGAAACGCACACACTCTCGCAGTGCCCTGTTGGGAAAAATGAACACACAGTGGCACTCCTCAGACCGATGCTGGAAAGAAAGCGAACCACATGACATCGAGATTAAACGAGAAGAAGAAGAAAAAACAAGTGTTAAATCTGTAAAATAAACATGTACAACTGTATTGATTATGTAGCAATTATTTCCACTTTCATACTTGTAATCAATAAATATATTGTAGCATATAATGTATAAAAGTACAAGGTGTTTAATTGTTTTATAAAGAAATTTAGTAGTTTTATCTGTGGCTACCTGTCTACACTGTACTGAATGGACCACTGAAAGGCGAGCCCCCTCTAATAAAGGCACAGTCTCAGACACACACACACACACCAACCAACCAATGTTTTTTCTGGCTAGTGTCATGCAAGTCCCTTTAAGCAACTTAAGTCTGATCACATTCATACCCTCGCCAACACACTCCACTTGGTTCGCTGGAATATCACTTGGATATTTTTGGATATCTTCTGCTGCTATATTGAATTTCAACTACTGCTTACATATCCCTCACTGCTGTTGCTTTATTTTTCTTCTTCATTCTTTTGAGTGCTCTTCGATTTTTTTGAGATCATGTGATGGAGTTTTTAGGAGTGGAACCTTTTGTAACTGTTGGCAATTGAATGTTTCTCAGTTGTTGTTGTTGTGGTTGTATTTAAAAGTTGCTGTTATTTTTCCGAATAGTTAGCACCACCAACCTGTACAGTTCTCACCCTGGCAACACTACTGTAAATGTGATGGCAACGTTGCAGTGATGTTGCCAAGGGTTTGACATGTTGTCACCATGACACCAGGGTTTCACTGCACCAACCGGGTGGCCATTTGAAATACAGTCTTTATCAAACAGTACGGGGGACCACAGTAGAGGAGGGCTGGTGCAATGCATGCTGGGAGTTCTTGACGGATTCCCTTAATCATTCAGTTCAAGGTTGGGCTGCGTCCCAGTCTATATAAATTGTGCCCAGTTTGTACTTCAGATATACTAAATAATCATCTAGTGGCAATTTATTAAGATGAAAAGGGTAACTTAAGTATTATTGGGTAAACTAGTTTACAGAAACTGTTGGCTTTGCGTGTCTACATAAACGGTGGCCATATTATGAGTGCCATAATATATTGGTATGGTAAGATACGGTGTACCTTGGAAATCACTGTAGTGCTATATTTGCATTGATATCGTCATGAAATAAATTTTATATGATGAAACGAATATCACGTGCGAATAATAGTGTGTGTGTGTGTGTGTGTGTGTGAGAGGGAGTGAAAGAAACCGTTGCAAATGCACATGGATTTAATGTCTTTTTGTCCTGCAGACTGCTTAACATACAGGCAGTGGAATATCTGCTTTCACATTCTAATGTGGTAATGTTTTATTCATTCCCTTTCTCTTCAAGCAAAAGTTCACCGAAAAATGAAAAATTGCTAAAAATCTACTCACTCAGGCCATCCAAGATGTAGATGAATTTGTGTCTTCGTCGGAACAGATTTAGAAAATTTAGGATTACATCACTTTTTCACCAATGGATCCTTTGCAGTAAATGGGTGCCGTCAGAATGAAAGTCCAAACAGCTGATAAAAACATCCCAATAATCCACAATTAATCCAAGTGTAAATCCAATAATTCACAAGTTATCCACATTTTTGGGTAAACTATTCTTTTCATCCTGACCTTCTAGGCTTGTTGTTTCTGTATCCAGTTTCGCTGTGGGCAGTTGTTTCTTGCTCATGTGTCAGCATCATGAACACAGGGTGCTGTAAAAACTGTCTGTTGACTGATTTGTTATTCACTGATGTCCTGTATCATAGATGCAGCTCCTGTACAAGTTCTCTCTTTCTGCAGGTCCTTTAGGCTAGTGTTGGCTCTGACCTGCATCGGTCTTGAACATCATTACAGATGTTATTTGACTATTGTGATGTGACAGATTTATCAAGTACTGCCAGTCACTGAAACATCTACAGATTATTCGAGTGCTGAGTGGAAGTTTAAGAAGTATACTGGCTCTTTAACAGCTGGACTTCTGAAGTGCTGAATTTATGCTTAATTGTTTGCTGTCCAGAGCATCAGAAATATAAAGTATATGGTTATTTAGATAAAAAGATAGCTTGGGCTCTTGTCAGTAGTTTTTTTTTTTTTTTTTTTTTTTTTAA